>NC_133324.1:46735682-46816533 GCF_042186555.1 Aquarana catesbeiana | reverse complement strand
GACAACCCTAAATATGGGCTTTTCTTTCACTCTGGGGTGATAATGGTAAACAGAACAAATACTGTAGAGAGGATGAATCTCCCTAACGCGGGCACAGAAAACCTGCCAGGGGTTCTAATTCCTCTCCACTCTATTCAATGCAAATAAAGTTTTGCCTTTAGTTATACAACGTACTTTAACCACTTCAGCCCCGGACGGATTTACCCCCTTAATGACCAGCCATTTTTTTGCGATATGGCACTGCGTCGCTTCAACTGGCAATGGCGCTGTCGTGCGACGCTGTACCCAAACAAAATTGACGTCCTTTTTTTCCCACAAATAGAGATTTCTTTTGGTGGTATTTGATCACCTCTGCGTTTTTTTTTTTTTTGCGCTATAAACAAAAAAAGGGCGACAAAAAAAACTATATTTTTTTACTTTTTGCTATAATAAATATCCAAAAAAAGTTTAGGCCGACATGTATTCTTTTACATATTTTTGGTAAAAAAAAATTGCAATAAGCGTATATTGATTTGCGCAAAAGTTATACAATCTACAAAATAGAGGATAGATTTATGGCATTTTTTTTGTACTAGGAATGGGCGGGCGCCCTGCGATTATTAGCGGGACTGCGACATTATGGCGGACAGATCGGACACTTTTGACGCTATTTTGGGGACCATTGACATTTACACAGCGATCAGTCATATAAAAATGCACTGATTACTGTATAAATGACACTGGCAGTGAAGGGGTTGTACAGTGGAGCTCAAACTGGGAGAGGAAGCACCAGGAGCCAATTAGTTGTGCTGCAGGGCTCATGTGCCAACAAGGAGCATGCTGATAGGAGGAGAAAGCAGAGTGACAGAGAGAGGAGTTATCACTGTGCTGTTTTTTTTCCAATCACAGTCTGGACAAGACCTGGTAGGGCTCATTTCATACTAGTGGGTAAGGGGTTGTACAACCTGCGGGTGAGTCATGTTTTTACCACTCCCCTTTGGCTGCAGCAGGAAATATACCCCCCCCGTCTCTTTTTAAGTGAACGGGGTGGCTCTGCAACACCCCGCAACCTTCAATAAATGCAGTTGTGGCACGCTAGTGTGTAGATTCTGGGTTTTAAAGCTGCGCCTTTCAAATGCTCTCTGAAGAGCGATCCAAACGTGAATCTAATATGGATACAACGCCTCCTCACCGCCTTTCAAATGCTCTCTGAAGAGTGATCCAAATGTGGATCCTATGTGGATACAACGCCTCCTCACCGCCTTTCAAATGCTCTCTGAAGAGTGATCCAAGCGTGGATCCAATGTGGATACAACGCCTCCTCACCGCCTTTCAAATGCTCTCTGAAGAGTGATCCAAGCGTGGATCCAATGTGGATACAACGCCTCCTCACCGCCTTTCAAATGCTCTCTGAAGAGCGATCCAAACGTGGATCCAATGTGGATACAACGCCTCCTCACCGCCTTTCAAATGCTCTCTGAAAAGTGATCCAAATGTGGATTCTATGTGGATACAACGCCTCCTCACCGCCTTTCAAATGCTCTCTGAAGAGTGATCCAAGCGTGGATCCAATGTGGATACAACGCCTCCTCACCGCCTTTCAAATGCTCTCTGAAGAGCGATCCAAACGTGGATCCAATGTGGATACAACGCCTCCTCACCACCTTTTAAATGCTCTCTGAAGAGTGATCCAAATGTGGATCCTATGTGGATACAATGCCTCCTCACCGTCTTTCAAATGCTCTCTGAAGAGTGATCCGAATGTGGATCCAATGTGAATACGCCTCCTCACCACCTTTTAAATTGCTCTCTGAAGAGTGATCCAAGCGTGGATCCAAGATGGATACAACGCCTCCTCACCACCTTTCAAATGCTCTCTGAAGAGTGATCCAAACTGGATCCAATGTGGATACAACGCCTCCTCACCATCTAGGAAACACGCAGGTGTGAATGCAGCCTAATGCCGCGTACACACGGTCGGATTTTTGCCAAACCGGCGGAAATTGCTGGCAACGGTACCATCCGATTCCAAAAGTAGTTTCTGTGCTACTTTTCGCAACTTCGGGTTGCGATTTCCATAGACATCTGTGCAGCAACCCACACAGATGTCTCTGAAATCGCCCCTGAAGTCGGGACTGCCATATCGGAATGAAATCGTGCGAGTTCAATCGAACTCGCACAATTTCATTCCCGCTGTCAGTTTGAACCTACACTAAATAAAATCACATGGCAAATGAAAAAGTATGACGTGAACTTTTGTTTGGTTATGAATTAGCGCCTTACTTTTTCATGCCATAGTGCAGGAACTACTTTTGCAAATCGGTACGGCGTGGCGAAATTCAGCATCGCACCAATGGGAACAGTGCCATTGCCAGCAACAGGCTGTGACTTATCATGCGAGTCAAATCGCATGACAAATCGCTTCAATGTGAACGGGGGCTTTCACACCCCCCCACAGACACAATCAATAAGTCCCTTGTGCTGCCTCATGGAACATAAGACACATGATTTGGGTTCATATTTATGTGTCGGGAATGCACACAAAATCAATCGCTTTTCTGACGCGGAGAGAAATACGCTGCATTTTAGCAAACGGTAAAATGCAGCGTTTACCAGTAGGGAGCAGTGCGATGTGCGTTTCAGTGTTTTATTTATTTCCTCAACTTTATTTGAATCATCCCCTAGTGACGCTTGATTCGTGTCATTGCGTGTGTTGCGCTGCTGTGCGGTGACACGAAGTACCATTCATTGCGGTGCAGGAAAATGTGAGGCGTGCTGCGTTTTTGCGATTTGCGCCACGTCACATATGTAATGTGAACAGGACGCTGAGAAAATAATGGTTTTCTATGTGACTTGCATTTACCCATTGCAAAAAAAAAAATGCAGGTGAACGAGCCCTTACGCAATGCACTGCACCTGACTGCATGTCGCAATGCGCCGTGGTTGAAGGCTACATTCACATCTATGCATTTTTTAGTGCTTTTACAGATACACAGAAACGCACTATAATTCATTTAGCCTTATTTCCTATAAGTCCTGTTCACACCTATGCAGTTTCCTGCAATCTGTTTTTTTTTTTTTTTGGAAAGGAGCAGGGACTTTTTTACATGCAGTACAGTGCGTTTTTGATTCAAGACATTAATGAAACTGCATAAAAAAAAAATGCATGTACATGCATTTTTGGTGCGTTTTCCTGCATGACAATAGACACCTCGTCCTAGCAACACTTCCCTAAAAACACCTTAAGACCCCTTTCAAACTGGGGCGTTTTTCAGGCGTTTTCCTGCTAAAAAATAGAGCCTGTAAAGCGCCTGAAAAACACCTCCCCTGCAGTCTCTGAGGTGATGCGCTGGCAGGACGTAAAAAAAAACTCCTGCAAACAGCATTTGGAGTGGTGAAGGAGTGGTGTATACACCGACCGCTCCTCCACCGCTTCTGCCCATTGAAATAAATGGGCACTGCTGCTTAAGCGCTTGCAAAGCGCTTCGGCGGCGGCGCTACATGGGGCATTTAACCCCTTTATTGGCCGCTAGCAGGATTTAAAGCTCCCCGCTAGTGGCCGAATAGCGCCGCTAAAATGACGGTAAAGCGCCGCTAAAACTAGCGCCGTTTTAACGTTAACACCTGCCCGCTCCAGTGTGAAAGCAGCATAAGTGCTAGTTCACACCAGATGCAGTTCCGTGCGCTTTTTTTCTGCACTAAAAATGCATGCACAGCGTTTTCTATGTATTCCAATGGCTCTAGTTCACACCAGTGCAGTCAGTTCCAGTCAGTTTCCGGTGCAAAAACTGACTGGAACTGACTACATTGGTGTGAACTAGAGCCATTGGAATACATGGAAAACACTGTGCATGCATTTTTAGTGCAGAAAAAAAAGCGCGCAGAACTGCATCTAGTGTGAACTGGCCCTAAGGCTGGGGTCACACCATTGCGAATTGGATGCGGGTTCCCCGCATCCAATTCGCAATAGCAGAAGATTTTGACCGGCTTTCTATGGAGCCGGTTCACATATCTCCTCTGCGGCTCTGGTGCGAATTTGCACAGGAGCTCTGTGCGTCTTTTGGTCCGTTTCAGGTCCGAATTCATCCAAAAATTCGGGCTGAAATCGGACCTGCATCAGATGGACCCCTGCTGGAAGCCGCATGCGGCGATGGTGTGAACGCAGCCTAAAACACATCAAAACTTGTGTGAAAAAATGCAAAATGCGCCAAAAAACGCTTTTGCATAGATGTGTACCTAGCCATATAAAGTGTCATGACAGTACAAGCAATTCTATGACAATGATGAGGAAAACTCAAACGCAGGGATTGCCCACTTGCGCAGTTGTTTGCGGGGTTAACATGGGCACACTGTTGGGCCCTGGTAGGGTGACAGGCAGGACATGGGGTATTTTCTGTCAGCTCAGGAGAAGTGCTGTGGTATTCAGTGAGGAGTTTGTGTTATTATGACTTTGCATGGTCACCGTGGTAGCAGGGCTGAGGCCTAGTCTGAGTTCTCTGTGTCTGCACAGATCATTATCATACGGAGCAGACATCAGACACCTCCACCGCGCTCTGTGTGCCCACAGACATGATCCAGGGGGGGGGGTGCAGGCTCCCTCAGGAAGGCGCAGGCCAATGTGCTCAGCGCTGTATCCCGTAGCAACCAATCAGAATCCATCATTTTCCTTGACCTGACTTTGCTGAGCTGACATTTGTTTTGGTTACATTCTCATTGCTTTATTAAATAAGCCTTGGCCTAGACAGAGATGGCTCTGTGTTGCTCATGGGAACCGCAGTGCGGCTGGCGCTTTTTAGAACACTAGCGTAACCATGTGGAAAAAAGCAAAGAGCGGTAACTCATAGCAACCAATTAGAAATCACCTCGCCATATGCTTTACGAACTGACCGTACAATCTTTGTACAATCAGTTTGAGATTTACCAAAATGATGTAATATGAGGATCTACCTAAGTATTATTATTTATTTTTTTATTTATTACAGGTTCTTATATAGCGCCGCCAATTTACGCAGCGCTTTACATATATATATTACATTCACATCAGTCCCTGCCCTCAAGGAGCTTACAATCTAATCCCTAACTCACATTTATACACATACTTGGGGCCAATTTAGATAGGAGCCAATTAACCCTGTATTATCATAGCTCCCAACTGTCCCTGATTTCGAGCCTCTGTCCCTCATTTCTCCTCATTTGTCCCTCATTTTGGTCGGATCTATATAGTTGTATATAAAATGCACTTTTTATCTATCAAAAAGTGTTTCCCAGCGCTAAACCTTTCATCTGATTTCTAAATTGCTGCATTTGTAAATTCCAAAAGCCAATATGAAGGAATAGTAGTGGTAAAAAAAGCACTCGTGGGTTTAACCAATCTTCTTTTTTTGTACAATTCTCCTTTAAGGGGGCGTGACAAGGGGTGTGTCCTATGCCTGCATACTTTTGCTGATAGGTGTCCCTCATTCCCATCTCAAAAAGTTGGGACTTTTCAGAGGGTGCTCAACAGACATATCACCTCCTCACCGCCTGTTTTAACCCCTAAAAGACCACACCACCGCCAGGGCCGTCTTCAATAATAATTGGACCCTGGGCAAACATTTTCTTGCCCCCCATCATTACACGACCAATCCCCCATACTACCGTCATCATTACACAAGACCCCCTTCCCCATACTACTCCCATCATTACATAGGACCAATCCCCCATACTAACTTCATTGTTACACAAGACCCCCTTCCCCATACTACTCCCATCATTACATAGGACCAATCCCCCATACTACCTCCATCATTACACAAGACCCCCTTCCCCATACTACTCCCATCATTACATAGGACCAATCCCCCATACTACCTCCATCATTACACAAGACCCCCTTCCCCATACTACTCCCATCATTACATAGGACCAATCCCCCATACTACCTCCATCATTACACAAGACCCCCTTCCCCATACTACTCCCATCATTACATAGGACCAATCCCCCATACTACCTCCATCATTACACAAGACCCCCTTCCCCATACTACTCCCATCATTACATAGGACCAATCCCCCATACTACCTCCATCATTACACAAGACCCCCTTCCCCATACTACTCCCATCATTACATAGGACCAATCCCCCATACTACCTCCATCATTACACAAGACCCCCTTCCCCATACTACTCCCATCATTACATAGGACCAATCCCCCATACTACCTCCATCATTACACAAGACCCCCTTCCCCATACTACTCCCATCATTACATAGGACCAATCCCCCATACTACCGCCATCATTACACAAGACCCCCTTCCCCATACTACTCCCATCATTACATAGGACCAATCCCCCATACTACCTCCATCATTACACAAGACCCCCTTCCCCATACTACTCCCATCATTACATAGGACCAATCCCCCATACTACCTCCATCATTACACAAGACCCCCTTCCCCATACTACTCCCATCATTACATAGGACCAATCCCCCATACTACCTCCATCATTACACAAGACCCCCTTCCCCATACTACTCCCATCATTACATAGGACCAATCCCCCATACTACCGCCATCATTACACAAGACCCCCTTCCCCATACTACTCCCATCATTACATAGGACCAATCCCCCATACTACCTCCATCATTACACAAGACCCCCTTCCCCATACTACTCCCATCATTACATAGGACCAATCCCCCATACTACCTCCATCATTACACAAGACCCCCTTCCCCATACTACTCCCATCATTACATAGGACCAATCCCCCATACTACCGCCATCATTACACAAGACCCCCTTCCCCATACTACTCCCATCATTACATAGGACCAATCCCCCATACTACCTCCATCATTACACAAGACCCCCTTCCCCATACTACCCCCCAATCATTACATAGGACCAATCCCCCATACTACCTTCATCATTACACAAGACCCCCTTCCCCATACTACTCCCATCATTACATAGGACCAATCCCCCATACTACCTCCATCATTACACAAGACCCCCTTCTCCATACTACCCCCCAATCATTATACAGGACTAATCCCCCATACTACCTTCATCATTTCACAAGACCCCCTTCCCCATACCACCCTCCCCCCCATTATTATACAGGACCAATCCCCCATACTACCTCCATCATTACACAAGACCCCCTTCCCCATATACCCCCTAATTATGATACAGGACCAATCCCCCATACTACCTTCATCATTACACAAGACCCCCTTCCCCATACTACCCCCCCATTATTATAAGGACCAATCCCCCATACTACCTTCATCATTACACAAGACCCCCTTCCCCATACTACCCCCCATTATTATACAGGACTAATCCCCCATACTACCTTCATCATTACACAAGACTTCCTTCCTCATACTACTCCCATCATTACATAGGACCAATCCCCCATACTACCTCCATCATTACACAAGACCCCCTTCCCCATACTACTCCCATCATTACACAGGATCAATCCCCCATACTACCTCCATCATTACACAAGACCCCCTTCCCCATACTACTCCCATCATTACATAGAACCAATCCCCCATACTACCTCCATCATTACACAAGACCCCCTTCCCCATACTACTCCCATCATTACATAGGACCAATCCCCCATACTACCTCCATCATTACACAAGACCCCCTTCCCCATACTACCCCCCAATCATTACATAGGACCAATCCCCCATACTACCTTCATCATTACACAAGACCCCCTTCCCCATACTACTCCCATCATTACATAGGACCAATCCCCCATACTACCTCCATCATTACACAAGACCCCCTTCCCCATACTACTCCCATCATTACATAGGACCAATCCCCCATACTACCGCCATCATTACACAAGACCCCCTTCCCCATACTACTCCCATCATTACATAGGACCAATCCCCCATACTAACTTCATTGTTACACAAGACCCCCTTCCCCATACTACTCCCATCATTACATAGGACCAATCCCCCATACTACCTCCATCATTACACAAGACCCCCTTCCCCATACTACCCCCCAATCATTATACAGGACCAATCCCCCATACTACCTTCATCATTACACAAGACCCCCTCCCCCATACTACCTCCATCATTACACAAGACCCCCTTCCCCATACTACCCCCCCCCCCAATCATTATACAGGACCAATCCCCCATACTACCTCCATCATTACACAAGACCCCCTTCCCCATACTACTCCCATCATTACATAGGACCAATCCCCCATACTACCTCCATCATTACACAAGACCGCTTTCCCCATACTACCCCCCAATCATTATACAGGACCAATCCCCCATACTAACTTCATCATTACACAAGACCCTCTTCCCCATACTACTCCCATCATTACATAGGACCAATCCCCCATACTACCTCCATCATTACACAAGACCCCCTTCCCCATACTACCCCCAATCATTATACAGGATCAATCCCCCATACTACCTCCATCATTACACAAGACCCCCTTCCCCATACTACTCCCATCATTACACAGGATCAATCCCCCATACTACCTCCATCATTACACAAGACCCCCTTCCCCATACTACTCCCATCATTACACAGGATCAATCCCCCATACTACCTTCATCATTACACAAGACCCCCTTCCCCATACTAACCCCCCCCCCCCATTATTTTACAGGACCAATCCCCCATACTACCTCCATCATTACACAAGACCCCCTTCCCCATACTACCCCCTAATTATGATACAGGACCAATCCCCCATACTACCTTCATCATTACACAAGACCCCCTTCCCCATACTACTCCCATCATTAGATAGGACCAATCCCCCATACTACCTCCATCATTACACAAGACCCCCTTCCCCATACTACTCCCCCCCATTATTATACAGGACCAATCCCCCATACTACCTTCATCATTACACAAGACCCCCTTCCCCATACTACCCCCCCATTATTATACAGGACCAATCCCCCATACTACCTTCATCATTACACAAGACCCCCTTCCCCATACTACTCCCATCATTACATAGGACCAATCCCCCATACTACCTCCATCATTACACAAGACCCCCTTCCCCATACTACCCCCATCATTACATAGGACCAATCCCCCATACTACCTCCATCATTACACAAGACCCCTTTCCCCATACTACTCCCATCATTACATAGGACCAATCCCCCATACTACCTTCATCATTACACAAGACCCCCTTCCCATACTACCCCCCCATTATTATACAGGACTAATCCCCCATACTACCTTCATCATTGCACAAGACCCCCTTCCCTATACTAACCCCCCCATTATTATACAGGACCAATCCCCCATACTACCACCATCATTACACAAGACCCCCTTCCCTATACTACTACCATCATTACACAGGATCCCTCCCCCATACTACCTCCATCATTGCACAAGACCCCCTTCCCCATACTACTCCCATCATTAAGCAGGATCAATGCCCCTTACTACCTCCATCATTACACAAGACCCCCTTTCATAGTAACCAAATCTACTTATCGACTCGGCCCAGGGCAGCTGCCCCTTTTGCCCCGCGTTAAAGACGCCCCTGACCACCAAACTATATGTGTATACCCCACCCCTCCAAAGCTGCATTTATAGTGTGGGGAGCAGTAAAAATACAGCTTGTCTACCTGTTTTTACCACCACTTCCCAACCGCAAAGGTAAACTAGGCCTTAAAGCTGAACTCCAGGTATGGATTATTATCAGTATGCAAGATTTATATAGCGCCAACAGTTTGCGCAGCACTTTACAACATGAGGGCAGACAGAACAGTTACAATACAATTCAATGCAGGGAGAATCGGAGGGCCCTGCTCGTTAGGGCTTACAATCTAAAAGGGGGGACCATGTGATACAAAAGGTAATAACTGTGGGGGATGAGCTGATGGAGAAAGAGTTGTTAGGTGGACGTGGGATAGGATTATATAGGCCCAGCTTGGACCAATGTAAGTATACAAATACCATACCTGTGGGATCCCTGTGGAAGCTGGAAATCAATGTAGCAGTTGGCACTACCACAGTGACCGCTGCTGTCTGCCGTGCGGCTGCCCTGCTGCATAGTGAACGTAGGAGGACACTTGCTCAGTATGGGCGCCATTTGCAGAACGCCTTACATTTTTCTTAATGAATGTAAGCAATTCTCTGAGGTGGAGTGGTGATGTTGTGATCTCCACCTCATCCAATCTGAGAACGTCTTGCATTCATTGAGAAAAACGCAAGGCGTTGTGTGCCTGTGCCAAGCAAGTAACCCCCCCAAGTGGTCACTATACAGCAGGGCAGCCGTTGGGTATGGGACCTAGAAAACATGGAGGATCACTGTAGTAGCGTGACTACTACATTGATTTCCAGCTTCCACAGGGATCCCACATGTATGGTATATGTACCCCCACCTTCACTCCCATACATGACCTTTTATGGGGCAGGAGCAAAAGTGAGTGTCACTTGAGTGGGGCTGCTGATATCACATCCAAGATGGCGGCAGTGTCAGGGCTTCGGGATGTTTACACAGGTAAAGAACATCTCTGGTAAATGCACATATCATCTTGCTGTTGAAATTAATGGTCTGGTCTTGATAAGGTAAAAACAAGGACTTTAGAACCACTTTAAGTCCTCAAGGCAGTCCTATCTGCAACCCTCAGGAGGCTGCCATAAAACCTCATGATAATTAGGACACCAAACAATGCTGCTAACTAAGGTCGAGGGGTAGCTGCCTTGAGTGCTTAAGGGCAAGACCTTCAACCTATACTTCTGATATAGTTCACCGCTCATGGGGGGAAGGGCACACTTTTGGCCTTTTGACCCTGGGTGCCTAAAGGACTTTGTCCCGACGCTGGTGTACAGACCAAGTAAATGGGATCCAGAGACTCCTTGGATAACGACCCCCAGGTACCTCAAGCTTCAATAAGTGTTGAGACTTTACCTTCCTGGTGCTTAACTTATTAAGTGGCCCTCGGAGCCCCTTGTGGTCAGTAGGTAGTGATTTTCTCACCTAGGTGCCAGTTGAGAAAAATACTATTTACTAGGTTCTAGTAGTTACTGTACAGGGTTTGGGTTATTTCTTTCACACTATCTTACTTTCGATAGCAGGCCTGTAGTCTCCAACCAGCCCCTAAAGTATATCTGCAGTCTCTGACCATCTCTTATAGTTAAGTCGACAGTCTCTGACCGTCTTATAAATAATGTCTGCAATCTCTGACCATCTCTTGTACTATTTCCATAGTCTCTGACCATCTCCTGTAAGATATCTGCAGTCTCTGGGCATCTCTTGTAACATGTCTTCAGTCTCTGACCACCACCTGTAGTATATCTTCAGTCTCTGACCACCACTGGTAGTATGTCAAACATCTCTGGCCCTCTCCTGTATCATGTCTTTAGTCTCTGACCATCTCCTGTATCATGTATTTAGTCTCTGGCCATCTCCTGTAGCATATCTGAAGTTTCTTACCATCTCTTGTAGCATGTCTTTAGTCTCTGACCATCTCCTGTAGCACGTCTGAACTCTCTGACAGTGTAGCATTGAATTCACAGAATATTATGTGGGCCCTTTGGTGATTTTAGGAGCTGCACTTGAGGCCGACTCTATCGAGTAAGTTGTTGCTGCACTCATCGGCATTCTTCTCTTCCCACATAACACTGATAGACTACAGTGCTGCTGACTGTTGAACAGTAGGGTTTTTATGCATGTCAGTGCCCCACGAGGGAGATATTCCTCACTTCCTGTCCTGGAGTTTCAACAGGAAATTATAGTAAATGTCTCCAAAGTGAGACCAGAGCAGATGTCCCCGTTTGGAGATGAACCCTTACCTAGTCATCTGGGGACCACCACAACATTTTGGACTTTCCCATTGCTTTCTATTCCAATGAAAATGGTCACCAGGGTGAATAGAAAGGGAAGAATCCCCCCCCCCCCCCCAGTAGTTCCCTCTAATCCACCAGCTACTCAAGAGAGACCAGAAACATGGACCTTCCACCCTCCAGGGACAAGAGACTATGCCACACCATTCCACACAAGCCAACATGCTCTCTCCAGAATGGGGCCATAAAGGGGAACACTTTCAGGGGAATTAATGACCTCCTCTTAAGGACCCCTTAGAGAAATATCCCACGATTTCCCCCAATTATAAGACAAGAAAAGAAAAGATGTCACTGTTGGAAGATTAACCTTCACCTAATTTTCTGGTGATCACCATATTATTTTATTATTCCAGTAACAATGGTCACTAGGATGAATATAGAGGGAGGAATCCCCCCAGTAGGGACCCAGACAGCAATGAAAACCAGCAGGGCAACCCCAAAATTTCCTACGTGGTACCCTCTACTCGGCCAGCTACTCAGGAGAGACCAGGAACATGACCTTCCACCCTCTAGGGCCAAAGTTCTGCCACACCATGCCATGTACGTCAATGTTCTGTCCTGACTGGGGAAATCCACCAATCACAGAGGGGGTAGGCCATACAGGGAACAGTTTCAGGGGGATTAATAACCTCCTCTTAATATGCCTTGATTGCCCCCGATTATATAGGGTGCAGTCAATGTTTCCCCTATGATTCTTCTACCATCTCAGCCACCCAGCATGCTACAATAGACCAGTCAGTACTTGAACTATGCCATGTCATGCTACATACGCCAACATGCTCTCTTTTGACCAGAGAAATCCACCAATCACAGAGAGGGAATACCGCACCGGAAATAATCTCCTTTTAACCACATCAATACCGGGTATTTTCACCCTCTTCCTGCCCAGGCCAATTTTCAGCTTTCAGCGGTGTCACACTTTGATTGACAATTGCGTGGTCATGCAACACTGTACCCATATGAATTTTTATCACTTTTTAGAGGCAGATAGCGCTTTCTTTTTGTGGTATTTATTCACCGCTGGGGTTTTTATTTTTTGCTAAACAAACGAAAAAAGACTGGAAATTTGAAAAATAAAAAATATTTTTGTGCACTGATGAGGCTGCAATAATGGGCACTGATGAGGCTGCATTGATGGGCACTGATGAGGCTGCACTGATGGACACTGATGAGGCTGCACTGATGAGGCTGCACTGATGGACACTGATGAGACTGCACTGATGGACACTGATGAGGCTGCACTGATGGACACTGATGAGGCTGCAGTGATGGGACTGCAGTGATTATCAGTGTAAATGTGCCGTGTCAGAATTGTCACTTACCGGCTCTCTTCTCTTCAAGCTGTGACAGCGCTTAAGGAAAGTAATAACCAGCAAGTTTGTTTACATGTGAACGCTTGTGATTGGATACAGCTGATTACATGGTAAAGGGCCGCTGTGCGTGGGCCTTTGCCATGACCTGAGATCAGCTGTTTTCAAAGGACACAGTGATCACAGAGCTTGCTTCATGCGTGCCCCAGGGGAGCACGCGCGCGCGCGCGGGGGGGGTTGTTTCTGGGAGGATGCCCATGGACACCATCCCAGAACTGGACAACCACGCTGTAACCGTCTTTTGGCTATAGTGCGGTCGGGAAGTAGTTAAGGACCCCCTTGGAGAACTATGTCATGATTGATCGCATTTCTTCTTGCTTCAGTCAGTGTTTCCCCTGTGATTCTTCTACCATCCCCACCACCCAACATGCTACGCTACAATAGACAATAGATGCCAGTCCTTAGACTTGGACAATTTTGTTCAGATATGGTGACAACCAGGGCCAGTGCTACCACTAGGCAAACTAGGCAGCACCTAGGGCGCACTGCTGCCTAGGGCGCCCAACCACTGGTGTTCCTACTCTCTTCTCTCTGCAGCAAGCAATTAAGTGTCAGCATCAGCAGGCAGCCGCCGCTCCATTCGCACATAGTGTCAGAGGCGCAACGACAGTGGAGGACTGTGTCTGTGTCCCAACTCCCGAATGAATGGAAGCAAGCAAACATTGATGGGCGCTGGTAGGCTGCATTGATGGGCGCTGGTAAGGCAGCATTTAATGGGTGCTTCATTAAAAAGGTGGGGTATACATGGGCAGGGCAAAGGGGGTGGAGTCAGGGGTGGAGCCAAGGGGGGAGGCGGCAAAATGAGGTTTCGCCTAGGGTGTCATAAATCCTTGCACCAGCCCTGGTGACTACGTAACATCTATCAGCAGCCACCAACCGAGGCCTGATCTGGGATCCACGATCGGAAAGGATTCATGATCAGAAGAGTTTGATAGTCTGGTATATTCAAAACGTTCCTCCAACCTGCTTCACAGGTCTTTTAGAAGGACAACGCTGTCGTTTTAAACTTTTTTGCCATCTTTTGTGAATGTTTACAAATTGTTTATTTGTGTGCAAATTTTCAATAAAGCTTATCTTAGGAGTACTCCGCTGTGTGTTCCCACCACTCTTCTTGAGGGTACGGACTCCCTTTTTTTGAGCATATCTCACCCTCTGCCCGTTCTGAATCCCATATTGGTCCTCATTGGTGAACTCCATCCTCACTTTGGATGAGTCGGAGCTCCTACCATTGACCTGTCCAGTTGACACTCTGGCCAAAAGGTCCATGTCTTTTCCCTTATCCCATTCCCCTTTTTTTGTGATACTGAAAACAGTTGTGTTTGCTGGAGGTGTCGCCTAAAGTCTGGGCCCCTTTAAGCTCCTTTGCGCAGTCATTGTCGCACTCATTGTTGGTATTGATTGACAGGAACCTCCAGCTGATGTTGACACACCAATCAGCTGTTACTCCCAGCATGCCAGCAGGACTTTAGACAGAAGGTGACGTGGATCTGGTACATACAGATGAGAGATTTATCTGATGTTTGGAGGAGAACTTGCTCAGGGCAGAGGAGTCTGCAACAGGCTGATTACGCCTCGCCCATGTCTTTACATGAAATTCGCTAGCTTGCTCAGCTAGATCCAGAGCTTGCAATCTGACACCCAGGGCATGGGTAATCAGTTTTACTGTACACACAGAATAGAGATAAAGGTGTAGCAAACTGAGGTCACATTTAAAGGGACATAAAAGACACAGCACATGGTGTGAATGAACCCTTGGCTCTCAGCTCTCGGAATCTGGTGCTGTTAAAGTGGAATTAAATCTCCGCCATTTTTTTTTTAATGAGGCCCTAAGGAGCTGTTAGCCATAATGTACTGGTATACGCAGCATATTAGCACATTGTGGCGGGCACACCTGGCAAGCGATCCCCTCCAGCGCTGTGATGTCAGCGCATCCCTCGGGCACGGGTGCAGCCACCTCCTCCTGGTCTTCCTTCCAGGTTCCAAACCTTTGGCCATATGGCTGGCTGGGCCGTGATGACATTACTCCTACGCATGGGCACAGGAGGCACATCATCTCGCCATGTACACAGAGCTGCGCATGATTAAGAAAGAGAGACAGAGATGTTGAGATTTTTAAGGTATATATAAAATATTTCATATTAAAGTGGAGCTCCACCCAAAAGGGAAGCTCTGCTTGTCTGCCTGCCCCCCCCCCGCTGCCCCATTTGGCACCTTTTGGGGGGGGAGGGGAGAACGGGTACCAGGTTTTGACAGGTACCCACTCCCACTTCTGGCTCAGTTCGCCACATCCGGAAGTTTTGCCCCCCCCTCCATCCTTGTCCCCCCCCGCCATTCACAAAGCCAGTGCTGGAACAAGGTCATCTAGAGCCCAGGGTGAACATGCCAAACTGCCCCCCGCCCCCAAGATGTAGGAGCATTATGTGTCAGCAAAAATTCCCCCACAAAAACACTTAGCACTAATCTGCATGCATAAATTCCCCTCCCCCCCCAGTACAAATCCGCCCCCCCTGATGAAATCCCCCCTCTCAGCACAGATCTTTGCACCCCCTATCCCTCAAATACCCCCAGCTCAAATGCCCCCCCCCACCCCCCAAAAAATTCACCTCTCCTAGCACAAATCTCCCCTCCTAGTACACATCTTCTCCCACACTTCAAATTTCCCCCTTCCAGCACAAATTCCCCCTAAATCCTCCCCTTCTAGCACAAATATTCTCCCCCCCTCCCAACACAAATCCCCCTAAATCACCACTGTTAGCACTCCCCCCCCCCCAAAAAAAAAAATAGTCCCCTCCTAGATCAATTCTTACCCCCCTTCTCCCCAATCTCCTTGTGGCGCCCCCCCCCCCACCTCACATGATACCACAGTGCCCAGGGCAACCTCTCCTCCTGCCCACCCCTTGTTCCGACCCTGCACAAGGCGCGGCGCGCTTTGTACACGTGCAGTAGAAAACCAGCTCTGAAGCCGCAAGGCTTCACTGCCAGTTTCCCTTGGTCAAGATGAAAAAATCGGCTCAGGTGAGGACACCGCTGGATTCCTGGACAGGTAAGTGCCCGAATAATTGAAAGTCAGCAGCTACCATATTTGTAGCTGCAGGCTTTTATTTTTTATGAAGGAGCCTGGAGCTCCTCTTTAATATTTTGTATTTTTCAGCCAGCAGGTGGAGCTCCAGGCATTTTCAAATGCTTACCAGGCTCTTCTTAGCCCCTTTGATGGAAACATTCTTAAAAAAATGTCTCAAGCTGAATTTTGCACACCCACAAGTCAGTGATCTCCACCCCCCCCTCCTGAACAGTGATTCCTCCCTTCCATTTACCCATCAGAGTTTGGTTTCTGACATATCGTGGGAAAACAGCAGGCTGCTACTGCTACTGCTGAGATAACCCCTAGTGCTCTGAGAATCTTGTTGCTGTGTACTACATGTTTATTTGTAAAACTAATACTGTATACATACATAGCTCCCAACTGTCCCTGATTTCGAGGGACTGTCCCTGATTTGGAGCAATGTCCCTCATTACTCCTCATTTGTCCCTCATTTTGATCTGATCTATATAGTTGTATATAAAATGCACTTTTTATCCATCAAAAAGAGTTTCCCAGCGCTAAACCTTTCATCTGATTTCTAAATTGCTGCAGTTATAAATTACAAAAGCCAATATAAAGGAATAGTAGTGGTAAAAAAGCAATCTTGTTTTTTTTTTTTTTTGTACAAATCTCCTTTAAGGGGCGTGGTAGGGGGTGTGTCCTATGCCTGCATACTTTTGCTGATAGGTGTCCCTTATTCCCATCTCAAAAAGTTGGTAAGTATGTACATATAAAATAATCAGTTTAACAACTTAAAGTGGTATTTAACCCGAAACCAAAAATGTAATGTATTGCAGCTTACCAATCATAAGATGTGATGACCTCATTTGTTTTCTATTTTTTTAGGCTTTCTTTTTCTTTTTTTTTCACCTGGTGATCTGGCCAATGGCACACCTCCTATATTAGAGGGCCTCCACTCTGGATGAAGGAGCACAGGGGGCACCTTTAGACAGCAGCATTGCCAATCTGGGGGGAGGGGATTGTTAGATGGACTAGCAGATTTAGAAACACTAACAAACTGAAGCTAAACTCTTTTTCAGCAGTTACAGCAAACAGCTTTTTTTTTTTTCATTTTGGCATAAAGGTTTTACATAAATAACCCCTGACGAGAACTTTTTTCTTTATTGTGCTGTGTCTTATTAGGGGGATGCTCCATAACCCCGTGGTGGATTTAGTTGATTTAGTTCCAGGTTCAGTGTGTGGTGTTGGGGGATTAAGGGCTTGTCTATGGGGTTATTTTATTTATTAACCACTAGCCGACCAGCGCACGACGACGTGTGTCGGCACAATGGCACAGCCGGGCAAATGGGTGTACAGGTATGTCCCCTTTAAACTGTGGCATTGTGGGCGCACACGCCGCCGCGTACTCTGTGACCGTGCCCGCGGGTCCCGCGGACTCAATGTCTGCCGGGGGGCCCGTGATCTTGTCACGGAGCGGAAGAACGGGAGATGCCTTTGTAAACAAGGCATTTCCCTGTTCTGCCTAGTGACATGACAGAGATCTACTGCTCCCTGTCATCGGGAGCAATGATCGCTGTCATGTCAGTGGTAGCCCCTCCCCCCCCGCAGTTAGAATCACTCCCTAGGACACACTTAATCCCTTGATCGCCCCCTAGTGTTTAAACCCTTCCCTGCCAGTGGCATTTACACAGCAATCAGTGCATGCCACTGGTCCCAAAATGATGTCAAAAGTGTGCGATGTGTCCGCCATAATGTCGCAGTCACAAAAAATCCCAGATCGCCGCCATTACTAATAAAAAAAATATAATAATAAAAATGCCATATAAACTAAAACCAATCAATATACGCGAATACATATCGGCCTAAACTGATGAAGAAATTTGTTTTATAAAAAAAAATTTTGGGATATTTATTATAGCAAAAAGTTAAAATATCAGGGTTTTTTCTTCAAAATTGTCGCTCTTTTGTTTGTTTATAGCGCAAAAAATAAAAACCGCAGAGGTGATCAAATACCACCAACAGAAAGCTCTATTTGTAGGGAAAAAAAAAAAAGGACGCCAATTTTATTTGGGTACAATGTCGCACGACTGCGCAATTGTCAGTTAAAAGTGACACAGTGCCGAATCGCAAAATATGGCCTGGTCAGGAAGGGGGGTGAATCCTTCCGGGGCTGAGCATATGATTAGAGCTTGAGGCTCTAATTGACTGCAAAAAGGTTGGGCTTTTTGGACATTAGCAAATCAATATTCGCTATTGTCTTCCGGCTTCTCCTCCTGGCCAATCGGGACAGGAGGCGGATCTTAAGACTGGATTAGCCGGGAGGAGAAGCCGCGATCTGGATGGGGTAAGTGCCGACCTGGTGGGGGGTTTGTTTGCCGATGAATGTACAGAAGTCAATGAGTAGATAGACTTAGGTATAACCAGCCTGCCCATACATGGATCGAAATTTGACTGATCCCTGCTGAGCCCGCCAGATTTCAATCCACGTATGCCTGCCTTAAAGGGGTTGTAAAGGTTTTTTTTTTTTTTTTTTTTTTAAATAACAAACATGTTATACTTACTTACCTCCACTGTGCAGCTCGTTTTGCACAGAGTGGCCCCGAACCTGGTCTTCTGGGGTCCCTCAGCGGCTGTCTCAGCTCCTCCCCACAAGAACTAATCACCTTCATGTGAACTCCCTCGCATGGTGATTAGTTCTTGCGGGCACGCTCCGGGGCTGCTATAGCAGCTGACTGTATCACTCGGCCCCGCCCCCTCCGGCGCGCCGCGTCATTGGATGTGATTGACAGCAGCGCGAGCCAATGGCTACGCTGCTTTCAACCATCCACCCTACCCAATCAACGGCAATTTTGAGCGGCGAAGAGGATGTCGGGAGCGAGCGCGGGACTTTCGAGGGGTCAGGTAAGTAAAACGGGGGGGCTGGGGGGGGTCGGCATTGTCGTTTTTTTTTTCACCTTAATGCATAGGATGCATTAAGGTGAAAAAACGTGAACCTTTACAACCCCTTTAAGAGCCTCTTGTAAGCTTTACATTATCATTGGTCCTCCACACTTTGATCAAACACTTACACAGGCACAGTTTGTTCTCCATTGTCCTTTGCAGACGCTTTGTTTGATCTAATCTGGATTTTGTACCTTCGTCAGTCCTTGGGATAATCATAGACCATGAAATAAATGTGAAGAATGTGTGTGAATGTTGGGGGAATGTTTAAAATGATCCTTCTCCGGTGTTAAATACTCTAGGTATGCCGCTGATTAGCATACAACCCTGTTCAATCGTTTTCAGTTGATTGCTATGGATTTCTCCTAACGGGCGCCTCCGCTAAGCGCAATCCACTTGCTCAGCGGGGGATCTCTCTGCTGATCCCCGTTGAGCTGGCGGATGGCAGGTCCATGCCCGCTCCGCTGTGCAGAGCGGACACAGACACAGTCCCTCTCCCCTCTATGAGGCGAGACAGGCGGTCCGTTTCCATCTCCCCAATAGGTACTGGGGGAAAAAAAGAAAAATTACGGTAAGTACTTAATACAATTTTATCTTTTACTAAACCCACAACAGGAAAATCAATCTGTATAGTATATGCAGTAAAGCGTGCTTGTTATAGTCACTGTGGAATGTAAGGGGTTAATCCTCTGCATTGTGTAAAAAGCCTGTTTGATCCTGTCTCCTCTGATCCTCCCCTTCTTCCACTGTCCCCAATCCATCTCCTGATAAGACAGAGCCTTTGGAGTCACTCTGCACATGCTCAGTTTGGTGTGTATTGCTAGAGAGGATTTTTTTTCTTGGGATGGTGCACGTGATTGGCAGAGGGCCAATCAGCACTGTCCAGACAGAGGGTCAGGGGTCCTGCAGCCTCATAGGACAGTCAGAGGAGAATGAAAACTCCGCCTACAAGCTTTACCAGACAGAAGTCACAAGACTGCTGTATACTGCTGATGAGAAAAGTTATTTAGCCATGTTCTGTGTACTGTGGGAGACCAGATATAGTGAATGCAGGGTCCTGGGTTTAGGAACAATTTAATGCCGCGTACACACGATCGGACTTTCCGCCAACAAAACCATGGATTTTTTTCCGCAGGATGTTGGCTCAAACTCGTCTTGCATACACACGGTCACACAAATGTTGGCCCAAAATTCCGAACGTAAGAACGCGGTGACGTACAAGACGTACGACGAGCCGAGAAAAAGGAAGTTCAATAGCCAGTGCGGCTCCTTCTGCTTGATTCCGAGCATGCGTAAACTTTTGTGCGACGGACTTGTGTACACGTGAAGTTGTCGGAAAATTTGAGAACCTGCTCTCAAACATTTGTGGCCGGAAATTCCGACAGAAAATGTTCGATGGAGCATACACACAGACGGACTTTCCGTCAACAAGCTCACATCGAACATTTCCCGTCGGAAAGTCGGACCGTGTGTACGCGGCATTAGTCTCAAATAGAGGTAGTGCAAGGTATACACCACAAACTTTGACTGCTGCAGACAGGCACAGTGTTTTGGAGACGTTCCATCAGCTTTTTGTTGATCGTAGTCAAATGAATTTAGGATTTAACCTCCGAAAAGGGGATGTATTGTGTTAGCCAAGCCCTTGTTATGACTTGTTTAGAGGCCTGGAGAACATGACTCATTGGAGTGAATTGGGTTTTGAAGATCTCCATGAGTTTTCAGTTGAGTAGCACTTCTGGTGGGTTCATCATAAAAGCTTGTTGAAATAGAAGGTGTAGAAGTTGTTAGACCTGCCGCCAAAAGTGTTGGGCCACTGGACATGTCCACCAGGAATGCCAAAAGGAGTCAGTGTCCAGGCAACCACGGAAACATTGTGAAGGAAAATCTATGGAGACATGCACCAGCCTGGTGGGAACCATGTACCATGGAGGTCATATGATGTCCAGTCAGGATAACGCAACCACCACACGGCCCTCATTATGCTATAGGCTGGGCGGGAAGTGGTTAAGCAGCATATTTTTTAAAGCTGCTCCTATACTAGTTTTTTTTTTAAACAACAGTTCATATGAACATTCCAACGAAAATTCATACGAAATTTGATGAATGTCTCTCAAAAGTACTTCAAAATTTTGTTCGCTTTTAACCGACCGCCTAACTGGGAAAATACGTTATTACTTGGACGTTAAATACCGGGGTTATGGCTGCAGCTAAGCGATTCTCTTTCAGATAAAAGTGAACCCCGTGGTGTATTTTCTGCAGGATCACTTTTAGAAGCGGCAGGAGAGGTGAACCCCAGCCCCCCCCCTTCCCGCCGCCTCCCTGTGGTTCCCGGGCTGACGTTACCAATCGCTGAGCCCCGGAACCATGTGCTGTCACCGGTTGTGTCTTCCCATAGAAATAAGCGATGGCAAGATGGCGAAAAAAATTCTACTAGAGTACGGCCAACTTGAAGCCCAATGTTCCATCCCCCCCCATGACCACCTTAAAGAGGAGCGCCAGCCCCCCCCCCCAAAAAAAATTAACAGTTAGCAGCTACAAATACTGTAGCTGCTGACTTTTAATATCAGGGCTCTTACCTGTCCAGGAATCCAGCGGTGTCCTCACCCGAGCCAATTTTTCAGGCACCGTCATCTTGCCTAAGGGAAACCGGCATTGAAGATCTGCGGCTTCTAAGCCGGTTCCCTTCTGTGCATGCATGAAGAGCGCTGTGTTTTGTGAATGGCTAAGCTTGCCGCGGCAAAATGAGCCAGGTGTGGGAGTGGGCAACTGTCAAAACCAGGTACCTGACGATCCCCCCCAAAAGGTGCCGAATGTGGCAGCAGAGGGGGGGAGGAGGCAGATAAGCAGAACCTCCCCTTTTGGGTGGAGCTCCAGTTTAATCCACATCTTTTGGTGAGTTATTTATTCTAAAGCTGGCCGTATATGATTCTTTTTTTTTTTTGTTCAACCAGCTGGTCGAACGAAAAAAAAATAAGCCGATTCCCCCATCCACATCTTCCTGCAGTGGTATTGTAGGGAGCCTTCCTCACCGTCAGAACACACTGATCAGCGTTGCCAGCAGCCGCGGCCAGTCTATAAGGGGTTCAGGGGCGCTGCCCCCCTAATCTCCATGCGCCACCCCCTAATCTCCATGTGGGGCGCCGGACTCATAGGTTTCTATACATTTTTTTTCTTTTTAAACACTTGCCGACAGGCTCACGCCCATATACATCGGCAGAATGGCACGGCTGGGCGAACTGCCGTACCCGCTGCTGGCCACCCGCGATCGCGGGCACGAGAGCCAGAATGGGGATTTGTGTACGTAAACACACAAATCCAGGTTCTGACAGGGGAGAAGAGACAGATTGTCTGTTCCTACTAAGGAGGAACAACGATCTGGCTCCTCCTCTAGTCCCCTCCCCTCACCGTTAGAAACACACCTAGGGAACACATTCAACCCCTTGATCGCCCCTTAGTGTTAACCCCTTCTCTGCCAGTGACATTTATACAGTAATCAGTGGCTAGTTTTAGCTCTGATCGCTGTATAAATGTCACTGGTCCCAAAAAAGTGTCCGGTCTGTCTGCCGTAATGTCGCAGTCCCGATAAAAATCGCTGATTGCCACCATTACTAGTAAAAAAAAAAAAATAATAATAATAATAATGCCATAAATCTATTCCCTATTTTGTAGACACTATAACTTTTGCGCAAACCAATCAATATACGCTTTTTGCGATTTTTTTTTTTGTTAACCAAAAATATGTAGAAGAATACATATCGGCCTAAACTGATAAAGAAATTTGTTTTATAAGAGAAAAATTTGGGGAATATTAATTATAGCAAAAATGTTAAATATCGTTTTTTTTTTTTTTTTTCAAAATTGTCGCTCTTTTTTTGTTTATAGCTCAAAAAATAAAAACCGCCATGGTAATCAAATACCACCAAAATAAAGGTCTATTTGTGGGAAAAATAGAGCGTTCTATTTTATTTGGGTACAGTGTCGCACGACTGCGCAATTTTCAGTTAAAAGCGGCGCAGTGCCGTATTGCAAAAAATGGCCTGGTCAGAAGGGGGGTAAATCCTTCCGGGGCTGATGCGGTTGAGCATATGATTAGAGCCTGAGGCCCTAATTGGCTTCAAAAAGGTTGGGCTTTTTGGAGATTAGCAAATCAATATTCGCTATTGTCTTCCGGCTTCTCCTCCTGGCCAATCAGGACAGACTGGATTAGCCGGGAGGAGAAGCTGCGATCTGGATGGGGTATGTGCGGACCTGGCGAGCGGGGGGGGGGGGGTTTGTTTGCCGCTGAATGTACAGAAGTCAATGAGTAGATAGACTTAGGTACAACCAGCCTGCCCATACATGGATCGAAATTTGACTGATCCCTGCTGAACCCGCCAGATTTCAATCCACGTATGCCTGCCTTAAGAGCCTCTTGTAAGCTTTACATTATCATTGGTCC
The DNA here is from genome assembly GCF_042186555.1 of Aquarana catesbeiana. Lineage (NCBI taxonomy): Eukaryota > Metazoa > Chordata > Amphibia > Anura > Ranidae > Aquarana > Aquarana catesbeiana. Next base: position 46,792,874 of record NC_133324.1, on the reverse strand, counting down.
TCCACACTTTGATCAAACACTTACACAGGCACAGTTTGTTCTCCATTGTCCTTTGCAGACGCTTTGTTTGATCTAATCTGGATTTTGTACCTTCGTCAGTCCTTGGGATAACCACAGACCATGAAATAAATTTGAAGAATGTGTGTGAATGTTGGGGGATTGTTTAAAATGATCCTTCTCCCGTGTTAAATACTCTAGGTATGCCGCTGATTAGCATACAACCCTGTTCAATCGTTTTCAGTCGATTGCTATGGATTTCTCCCAACGGACGCCTCCGCTAAGTGCAATCCGCTTGGTCAGCGGGGGGATCTCTCTGCTGATCCGCGCTGATCGGGCAGATGGCAGGTCCGTGTCTGCTCCGCTATGCAGAGCAGACACGGACACAGTCCCATTTCTCCTCTATGAGGCGAGACTGGAGGTCTGTTTCCATCTGATGGGGAATAGGACCACCATCCGTCTGTTTTTAGCGGACAGGATCGGATCGCATGGCAGCGTGTGACACCCTCCGCTTCATAGAAAAGACTGGAGGATCCGACCAGGTCTGCCTGAAAAAATGACAGGCGGACCTGATTGGACAGCCCGTGTGAAAAGGGTCTAATGGTGGTCATACATACTTTTTTTTTTTTATCTGGTCAATCAAAGCGATCGAATCAGAAACCAATCAAATAGCCATCACTTCCCTTTCCGATCTATTTAGATTGTTTATATTGGAATCAGTCAAACTCAGGGAGGAAAATTATCAATTGTTTTGCATCGCAATAAATAAAGCAAGGTTGGGACTTTTAAGGTGCAAACACACACAAGAGTATATCAAACAAATATAAAGTTTATTTCACAGAGTTAAAATCGATAAAGCATAATCCATAAAGATGATAAAAAACAAAATGTGGAAAATGACAAAATTCTCTACATGTTTCACCACTGCATTAGTAGCTTCCTCAGGAGATTTACATTTGTCAGGCACTGTCTACTGAAGACATTATTACTACCGTATTTATCTCCGAGAATTGCCGAAAGCCGCCGAGAATGCCCGAAAGCCGCCGAGAGCGGCCGAGAATGGGCGGAAGTGGCCAAAAGCCGCCAAGAGAGCCGCCGAGAGCGGCCGAGAACGGCGGTGCCATTTTTAAATGCCAGATGTCTGCAAACGACACAGTGCAAGGCTGCAGACTACTGATGGACACTGACAAGGCTGCAATGCGGGACAATGCTACAGATGGACACTGATGAGGCTGCATTGATGGGCATTTAAATGTAAGTTTTTTTCCTTAAACTTCCCTCCTAAAAGTTTTTTTCCTTAAAATTCCCTCCTAAACTTGGGGTGCGTGTTATACGCCGGCGCGTGTTATACGCCGATAAATGCGGTAATTTAAGGGATGTGGTGCCAATAACTTACAGATGACAAGCAAACAAAACCTTTTCTGTTTTGCATCACAGTTGGATCAGTTGGCAGCGCAGAGATTATTTCGGTCATAAATGTGATTTTATTCAATGATTCAGATTATGAGGTCACCTGGTGAAATCAGATTGATAGCTTTTCGATCGTATCTTCCAACTGTTGATCGAATTCCAGCTTTCTGTATGTGGCATACCCCCCCATAGGCGTGCGCACGGGGTGTGCCAGGTGTGTGCCTAATCAACCTATGCTGGGTAGATTCCCCCCTGCTGCTTGGCTGCAGAGAAAGGTACTGGGGGATCTCTGTCCTCAGTCCCTTTTCTCTGTCTCAAAGTGAGACATCAGGGGTCTTTATAGACCTCTGATATTTCACCAAAGCCCCCCCCCCCCCCAGTGGGGCTCCTACATTTAAAAAAAAAACAATAATAATAAATTAGAATGTAAATAGTACTCCTGCGCTGTCAACTAATTACAAAACTGAGGGTTCACTGCTGCAAACACCTAATTATCTGATCCTTGGCAGATAAACAAGCGAATGAATAAAGTTGTGTAGCTGCGCTGTGAACTCTCTGACAAATGTTGTGAACCACTATAATAAAGTGCTAGTGGTTACTGTGACATTGTGTGAATGCATCAATGCAGTGCATGTTATCTCAGCTTGCAGAGCTTGGATTCATTGAATGAGTTTACCAAAAATATAAATATGGCAGAATATACAGCCTCATGCTACATAACTAAGCTCCATTTCATGCTGAATAAACTAAATTATTAATGTATCCTAACCACTTGCCGACCAGCCGCCGCTGCGGCAGGTTGGCACGATCCCGCGAACCGTCGTAGCTGTACGTCGGCTCCTTTAAGCAGGATAGCAGGCGCACGCCCGCTGCATTGCGGGAGTGCCGATGCTAATGGCCGGCGGTCATGCGCGATCGCGGGCACGAGAGGCAGAACAGGGACGTGTGTGTGTAAACACACAAATGGTTCTGTGAGGAGAGGAGAGGCAGATCGTGAGTTCCTAATAGCTAGGAACCACGATCTGTCATCTCCCCAGTCAGCCCCCTCCCCCTACAGTTAGAACACACAGTCAGGGAACACAGTTAACCCCTTGATCGCCCCCTAGTGTTAACCCCTTCCCTGCCAGTGACATTTACACAGTAATCAGTGCATTTTTATAGCACTGATCACTGTATAAATGTCACTGGTCCCAAAAAAGTGTCAAAAGTGCCCGATCTGTCCGCCGCAATGTCGCAGTCCCGGAAAAAAATCGCAGATCGCTGCCATTACTAGACACAGTGTTGCAGCATTGATATACTCAGTAAACCACAGTATTACAACAGAAGATTACTCGGCAATGGCTCCGTTTTGCAACAGCAGATTACTCGGCAATGGCTCAGTTTTGCAACAGCAGATTACTTGGCAATGGTTCACTTTTGCAACAGCAGATTACTTGGCAATGGCTCAGTTTTGCAACAGCAGATTACTTGGCAATGGCTCAGTTTAGCAACAGCATTACATTCAGCAATGGCACAGTATTGCAATAAAGTGGCTTCCGAGGCTTAGCCTGATTTACTAAAGGGGTGGCGTGTGCTGGAGGGGTGTTGGACTGTGACATAAGGTGGCGGTACTCTATTATGCTGACTGGATACCAGAATGCATGCAGAAAGACCCTGCACTGTTATTTTCCCTGACAAATGAGGTCTCTGTCCCTGTGCATCCTAATTTATCTAATGTCCAACACCAAAGATGGCTGCCAGAGGTCATCAGAAGTGGCAGCGTCCAATCAGAGAGCTGTAACCTCTGTGACAACTATGGAGTCTCTCAAGGAATAGTTTTCCTTTAGAAATTCCACTCCATCAGTACAGCAGCACAGCACCACCTTCTGGATGTAGGACAAACTGCTCCTGCCTGCAAGCCTCTCAACTAGTACTTGTGTGGCTTTGTGTGGTCTCCATACAGCAGGGCTGGAGTGTGAAAGGAAGAAGCAGCACAAGGAGCCAATCAGTTTATGTGCTGACAGGAAGCATGCTAATAGGAGAGAGCAGAAAGATTAGCTAATCACTGTTCTGCTTCTCCTTTCACTGTTCAGTCACAGGCTGAGGACGAGTCCAGGATGACCTGGGTTCAGAGAAGGAGAGCTGAATGATACCGACTGTCAGATTGAGGCTGGCCCTTAAGGAAATGGATAGAATGACAGAGTATTTTTCAGCACTGAACAAGACTGCCAGCGCTGAACTGCAAGGCATAGCGCCAGGTGGGGGCTAACAATGAAAAAAATCTTGGAGTTATTTTTAAAATCTACAGCATACACCAAACATTGAGATATCAGTCCAGCGGAATCCGGGATGGTCGGGAGATATGTTTATCAGTCCAGCGGAATCCGGGATGGTCGGGAGTTATGTTTATCAGTCCAGGGGAATCCGGGATGGTCAGGACATATGTTTATCGGTCCAGCGGAATCCCAGATGGTTGGGAGGTATGTTTATCGGTACTAAAGTTGCCAACTCATCCCTTTTAACCTGAAGACCTATGAACTACACAGGTTCTGATGCTAATTTAATGCAGATAAGGTACCAAGTGAGTTTAATTACCACCTAATCAGCCACAAAACCTGTGTAATTAATCCAGCGGAATCCGGGATGGTCGGAAGGTATGTTTATTAGTCCAGCGGAATTCGGGATGATCGGGAGGTATGTTTATCAGTCCAGAGGAATCCCGGATGGTCAGGAGGTATGTTTATAAATCCAGCAGAATCCGGGATGGTTGAGAGGTATGTTTATCGGTCCAGCAGAATCCGGGATGGTTGGGAGGTATGTTTATCAGTCCAGCGGAATCCAGGATGGTTGGGAGGTATGTTTATTAGTCTAGAGGAATCCCGGATGGTCAGGAGGTATGTGTATCAGTCCAGCGGAATCCCAGATGGTCAGGAGGTATGTTAATAATTTCAGCGGAATCCGGGATGGTCGGGAGATATGTTTATCAGTCCAGCAGAATCCGGGATGGTCAGGAGGTATGCTTATCAATCCAGCGGAATCAGGGATGGTCGGGAGGTATGTTTATCAATCCTGCGGAACCCGGGATAGATGGGAGGTATGTTTATCAGTCCTGTGGAATCCGGGATAGTTGGGAGGTATGTTTATCAGTCCTGCGGAATCTGGGATGATCAGGAGATATGTTTATTAGTCTGGCGGAACCCGGGATAGTCGGGAGGTATGTTTATCAGTCCTGCAGAACCTGGGCTAATCGGGAGGTATATTTATCATTCCAGCGGAATCTGGAATATTCTGGAGGTATATTTATCAGTCCTGTGGAATCCGGGATGGTTGGAAGGTATGTTTATCAGTCCAGGGGAATCCAGGATGGTCGGAAGGTATGTTTATCAGTCCAGTGGAATCCAAGATGGTCAGGAGGTACAGTTATGTTTATCAGTCCAACGGAAACCAGGGCGGTCGGGAGGTATGTTTATTAGTCCAGCAGGATCCGGGATGGTGATATACAGATACTCTGTTTCTGTGTCTATTTCTTTAATAAGAGCTAAGATTTGACAAAGCAATATAAACTTAAAGAAACTTAGTTAAAAGTTGCCCCTAACAGGAGGAATGTTTATCAGTCCAGTGGAATCCCAGATGGTCGGGAGGTATGTTTATCAGTCTAGCGGAATCTTGGCTTCCGAATTCCAGCTGGTATCTGTACCTCCCCTCTCCTACTATTCGGACCCTGGATCCCGGTGGAGGTTTGGATGTCCCAGACTGCAGGAAGCCTCCCACTGCTTGCCACCAATGTAACGAGACAACCCACACTCTGCTTGAGTGTTACCGTCAGTATATCACTTCCTAAGCTCTGGAACACGAGACCAGTGGATCTGGCTATAGTAACCTGTCATGAAAGACGTCTTGTCAGCTCAGCCATCGGCGGAAGATCGGTTAATAGAACTACTGTCAATAGAGCCAGAGGACGCGTGCGGAGGCGCGTTGGCGCGAACGTACGCTTGCGGGTGCGCGCTAATACGAGCGGGTGTACGCGGGTACATGATGATACGAACGGGCACGTACGATCGGTACTCGGGTGTGCACGTGTGCGCGCGGATGGGCGCAGACGTGCAGTGTGACAGCTTTTGGCGCCATTAGGCCTATTTAAAGTAGCCTGTCAGCATGCCTCCTTGCTGTCCGGTCTACAGCGTTCCCTGTGACCCTTAGCTATCCAGTATACCTGTTTACCTGATTCCTGTTACCCGGCTTGTTCCTGACTTCTCCTGTTTGCTGCCAGTCCCCGACCTCGGCTTGTCTGACTATTCTCCTGCCTCATCCTTCGGTTGTTACCTGCCTGTCTGTTGCCGATCCGGTCCATGCCCTGATTACTCTCCTGATTCCGTTTGGTACCTGCTCTGCTTGCCTGTGTTTGACCGGGCCTGTCTGACTTCGCTAGTGCTTCCAGTGGTACTACAGAACACCTCCCTGCTGCCTGTTTGTTCCTGGTTTCCTGCTAGCTACAGTGCTTCTCTATCCAGGCAACAGTTCCAGTGTTCCTGCTAGAGTTCTGGTTCATCTACCAGTTGTTCCAGTGCTCCAGTTGTACTACAGAACACCTCCCTGCTGCCTGTTGTTCCTAAGTTCCTGCCAGCTACAGTCCTTCTCTGCTCTATCGGTGGATCCAGTGTTCCTGTCAGCCCTCCTGCTGCTGCACCAGAGGTCCGGATCAGCTCTACACCTGCCACTTGCCAAGCACTTGTGGCCCCCTGCGCTCTTGAGTCCCTGTCTTCTCTATCAGGGGCTCTCGAACCAGAGGCACACGACAGGCTACTCCTTGCATTCTGGGCTCCACCACCAGGTACATGACAGTACCGGACAGCCATGTCTGAGCCCACGCAGGGAGCCTCTCCCATGGATGAACTCTGCCGCCATCTTGCTGGACTTACCCAGGCAGTAAAGAGCTTACAAGAAGGCTACACCCAGCTGGAAGGCCGAGTCCAGGCTTTAGCAGCTTCCACACCCCCAGTATCTGGGACTTCTGCTTCACCATCAGTGGTTATGTTACCGCCTGAACCCAGGGTCCCCACGCCTGAAAGATTTTCGGGGTAACCGGAGCAAGTTCAGGTCCTTCCGCAACTCGTGTGAACTCTTCTTTGCCCTGCAACCAAGGACTTTTTCCCTGGAGGCCACCAAGATGGGGTTCGTGATCTCGCTACTGACCGGTGAGCCCCAGTCCTGGGCCCATCGCTTATTAGAAAAGAAAGATACCTCACTTGATACCCTGGATGCCTTCTTTCAGGCCATGTCATCATTATATGAAGACCCACAGCTGACCGCCACGACAGAGGCAGCCTTGCACACTCTACAGCAGGGCCGCAGACCTGTTGAGGACTATGTGTCGGAATTCAGACGCTGGAGTTCTGACACAAATTGGAACAATGCCGCCCTACGGTATCAGTTCCGTATGGGCCTTTCAGAATCCTTGAAGGATGAACTAGCCCGAGTGGGTATTCCTGAGACTTTAGAGGATCTCATAGACCTTGCCATCCAAATAGACAGACGCCTGAGAGAACGACGTACGGAGCGATCTTCTGGTCCTGCTCGTCCTGTCTGGGTGCTGCCCCGGGTGCCTAGTTCTCCGCACTCCGCTCCGCCAGCCTCTACTACCTTGACCTCAGATACACCGGAACCGATGCAGCTGGGACTTTTACGGCCATCCCTCACTCCTGATAAGCGTCAATGCCGTCGGGCTGGTAACCTGTGCCTATACTGCGGGGAACCCGGACATTTTGTACGAACATGCCCGGCCAAGCTTCGTAAGTGCCTCTCTGTCTCTCCTGCTCTTACCCCAGCTGCACTGAATAATGTGTCTCACCTGGCTGTTCCGCTTGTTTTACAGCTCCCAGGAGGGAATATAACAACCAGCGCTATCATTGATTCTGGGGCCTGCAGTGGCTTTATAGACTTGTCATTCGCTTCCAGACATCACATTCCCATCCGGCCCAGGGCAAAAGGACTTTCAGTATATCTGGCCGATGGTTCTACCCTCAGATCAGGACCAGTAACCCAGGAAACAGTACCCATACTCACCACCATCGCTGGCACTCATCAGGAGCTACTTTGTCTGGATGTCATCGAATCTCCTCTATTCTCCATCATATTAGGCATGCCATGGCTCAAGGTCCATAACCCGCAAGTTGACTGGGCCTCAGGGAAGATCGAGTTTCCTTCCTCTTATTGCCACCAACACTGTCTACCAGAAGTTACTCAAGCTCCCTCTCCCCTGCTGTGCATGGAAACTGATGCTGAGACCCGTCAAGTTGTACCCGAAGTCTACCATAACTTTCTGGACGTCTTCAGTCAAAAAGGGGCCGAGACCCTTCCTCCCCACCGGCCATATGACTGTCCGATTAAGCTCCTTCCAGGGGCAGAGATTCCTTTTGGAAGAATATTCCCTTTGTCAGAGTTAGAACTAGGAGTATTAAAAACCTACATTGATGACAATCTAAAGAAAGGCTTCATCCGATCTTCCACGTCCCCGGCAGGAGCAGGAATCTTTTTTGTGGAAAAGAAAGACCATTCCTTGCGCCCTTGTGTGGATTATCGGGCACTCAATAAAATCACGATCAAGAACCGTTATCCCTTACCATTAGTACCAGAACTTTTTCAGAGGCTGGGGTCTGCAGTGGTGTTCTCTAAGTTGGATCTTCGTGGTGCCTACAACCTTGTCCGCATTCGCAAGGGAGACGAATGGAAGACTGCTTTCCGTACCCGGTTTGGGCACTTTGAATATTTAGTCATGCCTTTCGGACTTTGTAATGCTCCTGCTACATTTCAGCATTTTGTAAATGACATTTTCAGAGACTACCTTGACCTGTTCGTTGTTATTTATCTAGATGACATTCTAATCTTTTCTTCTTCCCTAGTTGAACACCGTGAACATGTCAAAAACGTTTTGACCCGACTTCGCCTGCACGGCCTGTATGCCAAGCCTGAGATATGTGTCTTCGAACAAGAAAGTATTCAGTTCCTTGGTCTTATTATTTCTGTGGAAGGCATCAAAATGGACCCTCAGAAGGTCTCTGCCATTCTGGACTGGCCCGCTCCTACTGACAAAAAAGGGGTTCAACGTTTTGTAGGATTTGCTAATTTTTATAGAAAATTTATCAAGGGATTCTCCACTATCATTTCTCCCATTACAAGATTAACCCAACAGGGCCTCAAATTTCACTGGTCTACAGAAGCTCAGATGGCCTTTACTACACTGAAGGATCTGTTTGTCTCAGCCTCAGTTTTAAAGCATCCTGATTCCACATTGCCTTACATCCTGGAGGTAGATGCCTCGGAGATAGCGGTCGGTGCAGTACTCTCCCAAAGACAGGGGCCTAGGGCTCTTCTGCACCCAGTCGCTTTTTTTTCCCGTAAATTATCAGAAGCAGAGAGGAACTATAACGTGGGTGACTGAGAATTGTTAGCGATCAAAGCTGCGCTGGAGGAATGGCGATACCTGTTAGAAGGAGCAGCCCACCCGATTCTTGTCTATACAGATCACAAGAATCTAGAATATTTAAAGACTGCCAAGAGGTTGAAGCCACGACAGGCCAGATGGGCACTTGACTGGCGGATTACAGATGTCATTTTCCCTAATAACAACCTACCACCCTTTTTTGTTACCCCAATGACTCAAACCACACCGAGCTTGGAGTATTAAAAGGCCGTAGCGGCCTAATTTATTAAACAAATAATCTTAAATATAAAAATATAACATATCAACATTATCTATCATAAATAGAAAAACATCAACAACAAAAACAACATCTGTTGAAACAACCTGCTTAATTATCAAGCGTTGGTCTGAGCAATATCTTGATCATCCTCTGTGTCCATAACAGGATTTGCACTGCGGTCCCATAAAATCTATCAAATAGGCCTCAAGCCGACAAGCTGGCTCAGAGACTAGCAATGACCGCAGTGCCCCATTATCACTTCCCGGCTAACCTCCGTTAACCGGGAACCACCATCATGAGCCATATCAACGCTAGCTCCCAAAAAGCCTCTTACTTTTGCCATTTACCTTGCTTTTTGCCCAGACCAACGCCCGCCACTGCCATGCCCTCGTTAACCCCCCCTTCTTTTTTTTTTTTTTTTTTTTTTTTTTTTTTATAATTGAACCAAAACCATATCTAGTTAACCCTACTATACCCAAAAAAGGGGAGGGTGGGCGGGAACTTTCCACAACTACTGTTACACCCCTTTGGGCGGGGTTACCTTATAAAGCCTTCCTTGCTACCTCCCCCTCGGTTACTTAATACCACACCCCTAAAAACTATTAACTCCCCTGTTACCACAGTCATGTATGCCCTCCTCTATGCATTACATGCTGTTGCTACGGGCTTCTCTTGACTGGCGGATTACAGATGTCATTTTCCCTAATAACAACCTACCACCCTTTTTTGTTACCCCAATGACTCAAACCACACCGAGCTTGGAGTATTAAAAGGCCGTAGCGGCCTAATTTATTAAACAAATAATCTTAAATATAAAAATATAACATATCAACATTATCTATCATAAATAGAAAAACATCAACAACAAAAACAACATCTGTTGAAACAACCTGCTTAATTATCAAGCGTTGGTCTGAGCAATATCTTGATCATCCTCTGTGTCCATAACAGGACTTGCACTGCGGTCCCATCAAATCTATCAAATAGGCCTCAAGCCGACAAGCTGGCTCAGAGACTAGCAATGACCGCAGTGCCCCATTATCACTTCCCGGCTAACCTCCGTTAACCGGGAACCACCATCATGAGCCATATCAACGCTAGCTCCCAAAAAGCCTCTTACTTTTGCCATTTACCTTGCTTTTTGCCCAGACCAACGCCCGCCACAGCGCCCAAGAATAATCCCTTAATCTTGGGCGCCCCTCCACACCCGAAGAGCTCTCTGTATTCCATCCTGTAGCCCCAGGGCCCACAAATCAATTCCAACCTCATTCAAATGTACTCCATCCGCTCTCAAATACCTCCACGTCTCAAACTCGAGTTCCATATGCCTAACCGCCAGACCACCATTCATTACTACAAATTTGCTTACCTCCCTATTTATTTTCTTACGGGCCCTGTTAACCCCTTCAACTGATCTAGCCATCCTCCATGATGTGCGGGCCACCATGTCTGACCATACAATAACCATTTTTGGAAAAGCTTCCCTTAAACGCCAAACATCCAACTTGATGGTCGACCATGGCTCTAATGCCCAGGTCATTACCGCCTGCATGTATTACCAATACATCCGGCGGCCTGTCCCGTTGCACGTAACGATGTACCTCTGACACTAATCTGCCCCATAACATACCTGGGATCCCCAACCACTTTATGGTCGCTTCCTTCCTGCTAAAACCCAATTGCCTACCCTCGTAACGGGCGTCCCCTCTCCGGGCCCCCCATGCCACATAGGAATGGCCCATGATCCAGACCATCCCTGGCAGCGAATCTGAAATAGAAAAGCACAGAAAAACCATACTATAAACAAACCAGAAAAAACCCAACCTATTAATACTTCAACACCCCGCCATATCTCTATTACCATACTGCACCTACAAACCTATCCCCAGATTGGGCCGCACATAGGATTGAAATCTCTTAGATTCCCATCTCCCAATCCTCTTCACAGTTTCCTCCCCCAATCCGTTCCTGGCTGCCTCGGTGGCTGCTCCTATCCTGAAGGAATGAGACGAGAATTCCTTCTCTATCAACCCCAGTCCCTGTATACATTTTGCAAAAACTGCCCTGAATTGGAATCTGGATAAAAATTCCCCCCCCCAAATGTATCAAAAAGGGGCCCAGTCCCACTGGGCGAACACCTAAAAGTTCCTTAACCGCCCCAACTGGGCACAACTGCGAACCCATAACCGGATATACCCGCACCATTTTGCCTCTCCCCAGTTGGTCAGTCTTAGATTTCCTCAAATACAACTGCAGAACTTCTGCCTCACACCGCACGTCCTGATAACTAAGATCTCCTTGCACTTTCTTAGAAGGGCTAACCAGTTCCCCTATTCTAAAAGCCCCGAAAAACGCCAACAAAAATGCCACCTTAAACAACATCACCTCGTAACCCGAGGAGCATACCCTCTCCAGCTGCCCTATAATACCCTGTAAAATCTCAAATGTCACCGGTCTTCTCGTATCCCGTCGGACCATCGCCTTTCTGTAACCCTTCATTGCCTGCCGCACCCAAAAATCTTTCGTAAAATCCACCTGACCTTGCAGCTTAAACAGAAAAGCCAACCCGGTCACGTTCCTATTCACCACTGATGCGGATACACCCTCCTCCATTTTTCTAGCAATGTAATATATCAACAGCAATCTCACCTCCTTACCGACCGGCTCTTCCCCAATATTCTGGACAAACTCCCTCCATTCTTGCCATACCCTCGTGTATGCCGCCCACGTGGACCCACTTACCGAATTCTTTACCCATCCAGCGATGATGCCAATGCTATCGCCCACAGCCAGTCGGGACAAGGCACCCCGTGTTGCTCCGCCTCCGGCGCCAACTCCCGGAACCTTTCCCACTGGAAGCGAGACAAGGCATCAGCTATAACATTTTCAACCCCCGGTAGATGTACAGCATGAATGAAAACATTCAATTGCAAACAACGTAATACCAAGTGTTGCAATAGCCTAATCACTGGCGGAGACGACGCCGTAGTCCTATTAATTACTTGTACCACTCCTAGATTGTCCCCGTGGAAACGCACCTTCAGATCCCTGAATGATGCTCCCCATAATTCCACCGCCAGCACTACCGGAAACAATTCCAGTAACACTAGGTTCTTTGTAAAACCTGCGTCCACCCACGACTGAGGCCAAGGCCCAGCGCTCCACTGCCCCTGAAAAAAGGCCCCGAACCCTGTGGAACCAGCAGCATTCGTGTATAGTTCCAAATCAAAGTTGCTGACCGGACCAGCCATCCAGAAAGCCCTACCGTTAAACTCTTCTAAAAAGGTGTGCCACACCCTTAAGTCCGCTCTATGTGTTTCTCTCAACCGCACAAAATGTCTTGGCGATTTTACCCCACTCGTGCTTGCCGACAACCTTCGACAGAAAACCCTACCCATCGGTAATATGCGGCATGCAAAATTAAGCTTGCCCAACACCGATTGCAGCGTTCTTAACTGAACCTTTCGCAAACCCATTAGCCCCGAAATCTCCCTCTTCAGGTCCTCCAGTTTGTCGTCCGGCAACCTGCATTCCATCGCCTCCGTGTCCAGCACAATCCCTAAGAACGTGATGACCGTACATGGTCCCTCCGTCTTGTCAGCCGCCAATGGGATGCCAAATTTTCCTGCGATGTGTTCCAACGTTGCCAGAAGCACCGCGCAGATCCTCGAATCAGCCGGACCCATGCAGAGAAAATCATCCAAGTAGTGAATTATCGAATTCACACCCGACACCTCCCTGACAACCCATTCCACAAATGAGCTGAACTGCTCAAATATCGCGCACGATATTGAGCAGCCCATTGGTAAGCATTGGTCAACATAAAATTCGTTGTTCCAATGACACCCCAATAACCGAAAGCTGTCCGGGTGGACCGGCAGCAGTCGGAAAGCTGATTCCACATCCGCCTTAGCCATGAGAGCCCCTTTTCCATATCGCCGAACCCAACCTACTGCAGCGTCGAATGATGTATATGTCACGGAACACTCACCCTGGTCTATAGCATCATTGACCGACCCCCCTTTTGGGAAAGATAAATGATGGATTAGCCTGAATTTTCCCGGCTCCTTCTTTGGTACCACCCCCAGCGGTGACACCACCAAATTATCCAATGGAGCCATCGAAAATGGACCGCCCATCCTACCTAGTGCAACCTCCTTCCATAGCTTCTCTGAAACTATGTCCGGGTGTTCCCTGGCGGACCGTAAATTAGGCGACACTGGTGGGATGACCGACAGATTGCACGGTATCTTAAAACCCACAGAGAAACCTTCATCCAACAGTTGTGCTGCTCTTTTGTCCGGATACCTACCGAGAAACGGCCGCATCTTTTCCACTCTCACTGGGGTCCTCCCTTTTGTTTGCAATTTCTCCTTGCTTACCCTTTCCTTGTTTGAAACACCTTGACCCCGGGTGGGCTCCCCCACATCCCGAACACTCGTGTCTATACTTACATGAGGCTCCAAACCTGCAGGTCCCTGTGTTGTATTGCCAACAAACCCCCTTTTTGTTTCCGACCGTATGTCCCTGGGTGGAAGGTCCACCGGTCCCACCTGGAAAAAACTGATTGGGGGCCCTCGCCGTCGTCATCAATCTCATCCACAAGCTTATGTCCTTGTGATCCCAACGCAGCGCAGGTCTAATCGCCCTCCTTTGACGGAACTGCTCATCATATCTCAGCCACGCCGTGCCCCCATAGACCCTGTAGGCCTCACCAATAGCATCTTGGTAACAAAATAACGCTGAGCAATGCTCGGGTTGCTTCTCACCTATCACACTAGCCATGATCGCAAACGCCTGTAACCAGTTTGTAAATGTTCTGGAATTAGCCTGTACCTCCTCTTCTCTTCGTCCTCCTTCTTCGAATCATCCGGTTTTACCCTGTCCAGGTTGAATTTTTCTAAAGGCAATAGGGAAAAAATTTCCACGTACTCACCCTTCCACAGTTTCTCACGCACCTCTTGTTTCAAGTGCGACCCTAACGGACCCTCGTAGCACACATAAACCTCGCACTTGGCTGCATCCGCCAATCTTGTAATGTCCTGCCTGCTAGTGGTCCCCGCTGGTGTGTCCGTTCCTTGTGCCACAGCACTCCCAGACGCCGCCTGTGAGGTCGAGGCAACTGCTGCCGTGACCGTAGGTACTGCTGCTGTTATCCCCATAGGCACAACCCCTCCAGGCCCCCCTGTCGGCGGAATCCACAATGCTACCGGGCCAGAGTTACCCGTCCCTGACCCCTCAAAGCGCAGAAGTAACTCTTTGATGCCCGCTAAAAACCCCCCTAAACCTAAAGCCCCCCCACTCTCTGCTACCCCTGACCCACTGCTAGCCGTGCTCCCCGCTGGCTCCCCCGTCCCCCCTACTCTAGCCATACTAGAATTAACAGATAAAACATTTGACTCACCAGGCTGCACAGGCGTAGCCTCATCAGCCGGATAAGGGATCTCCACCGCTGCTGCTCTCCTGCGAGGGGGGGTTGATTCCTCTTCCGACCCGGTCCATCCCCCTTCTCGCTCGCCTCCTCTTCCATCCTCTTCATCCGATGAAGGCCCACCCGACCTGTCCGTCAGGGTTGCCGCTGGGGCTGTGGCCGGACGCCCCCGCCTCCGCGTGTCCCTTCCGCCTGCCGATTTGCATTTCGCTTTGCCTGGACCGGTGAGTACCTCAGTCCTGCCGCCTGGAACCTGCGTTGCCCTGCTAGGCCGACCCTTCTCGATCCTCCTGTGTGCCCCTGCCGTGGAACCAGAAGGCCCGGGGCTGGCTGCATGTGCTCTCTCCCCCCGTGTGGTATCTCTCCTCCAGTGGGCGGGGCTAGCGCTCCTCTCTCTGCCCGCTCTGCTAGGCCGCACCGCTGCTCTATTACCTTCCAGCCGTTCGTCCTGCCACGCCGCCGCCGCGCTCGATCTCCCTCCCTCCGGTACAGCCTTCCGTTTCGGCGGCGGGCCCACCTCGGGACCCGAAGGAGTCCCGGGCTGCCGTTGTGCGGTCACGCGCTGTTCAGGGGAGAATCGTTCAGGCGGGCGGGACCGCCGGGTTCTTGCGCCGCTCGATCTTCCCTGCGCTTCTGGCTCCCTGCTGTGCAGAGCCGCTGTAATAGTGTCTTGCAGCCATGTCGCCCCCCGCACCTCGGCCTCGGCCCTGAGCTGCTCCATCAGGCTATCCATCTCAGCCATGCTCTTCCAGGAACTTTCCACAACTACTGTTACACCCCTTTGGGCGGGGTTACCTTATAAAGCCTTCCTTGCTACCTCCCCCTCGGTTACTTAATACCACACCCCTAAAAACTATTAACTCCCCTGTTACCACAGTCATGTATGCCCTCCTCTATGCATTACATGCTGTTGCTACGGGCTTCTCTGTTCTTTACTAGATTTTCTTTCCATATCACCTACTGTCCCGGGTCAAAAAATATCAAGCCTGACGCTCTGTCACGGATGTACAGTGACTCAGAAGCACCTTCTCCGCCAGATACCATCTTGTCCTCAGGGAACTGAGGAACTCCAAGGGGATCTACTGTCACAGATCAAGCAAGCCTCCAGGAACATCTCCACTCCACCTGATACAGCCCTACAGGCCAGAGATGATCTTCTGTGGTTTAGGGATAGGATCTTCGTACCTCAGGAGATGCGAACAGCAGTTCTTAGTTCTTGCCATGATCATATGTTAGCCGGCCATTTCGGAGTACATAAAACATCTGAACTTCTTCAGCGCATGTTCTGGTGGCCATCATTAAGAAAGGACTGTAAGGACTATGTGAAAGCATGTGCCACCTGTATTCAAAATAAAGGCAGCAAGTCTAAAGCCTGGGGCCTGTTAAAACCACTATCTGTCCCGGAGAGGCCATGGAGGATGATCTCCATGGATTTTATTGTCGAGTTGCCACCTTCTGAAAGCTACACTACGATCTTCGTAATAGTGGATAGATTATCCAAGATGGCACATTTCCTACCAATGAGGGGTACCCCTACTGCTGCTGAAACTGCCAGGACATTTATTAAGGAGGTGGTGAGGCTTCATGGCATCCCTGCCAATATTACGTCTGATCGGGGGGTACAATTCACGTCCAGGTTTTGGAGAGCTCTTTGTGAATCTCTGAAAATTGATCTTGCGTTCTCTTCTGCCTATCACCCCCAAACAAATGGCCAGACGGAGAGAACGAATCAAACGCTGGAGCAGTATCTGCGCTGCTTTTCCTCGTTCTCCCAGGATGATTGGGCTCCGCTTCTTCCCCTTGCTGAATTTGCATACAACTCTGTCCATTCCGCTAAAAAGCAAACACCATTTTTTGCAAATTATGGGTTCCATCCTCTGTTCTTGTCCACTAACATCCCGGAGTGTCCAGTACCAGCTGTTCAAGAAAACCTAAACTTCTTCGAATCAAATAATAAGCTTCTGCAAGAGACTATGGCAAGGACCCAGAAGTACAACAAAGAGGTGTATGACAAGAAGAGAAGGGGGGAGCTATCCACTTTGAATCTAAGATTGGTTTGGCTATCCACTTTGAATCTAAGATTGGCTTGTCCTTACAAAATATTGGGCCTCAAGTTCCTGGGTCCTTTTCCAGTGATGAGAAAAATTAATAATGTGGCCTACAAATTAAAGTTACCAGAATCATTCCGGATTCACCCGGTCTTTCATGTTGCCCTACTCAAACCTGCAGTTCCTGATCCTTTTGTCAACCGGAGGGTTAATCCCCCTGAACCCGTGATAATTGACGGAGAAACCGAATATGAGGTTGAATCCATTCTGGATTGTAGGAAGAGACGTAACCAAGTCCAGTTTTTGGTAAAATGGAAGGGGTACGGGCCTGAGGAAAACTCCTGGGAACCGGAGTCCAACATCCATGCGAGGAGGTTGATTCTTGCCTTTAAAAGATCTCATCCAAGTAAGATGGCACAGTTGGGCATCCGGAGGCTGCCCCTTTGGGGGGCAATGTCATGAAAGACGTCCTGTCAGCTCAGCCGTCGGCGGAAGATCGGTTAATAGAACTACTGTCAATAGAGCCAGAGGACGCGCGCGGAGGCACGTTGACGCGAACGGACACTTGCGGGTGCACGCTAATACGAGCGGGTGTACGCGGGTACACGATGATACGAACGGGCACGTACGATCGGTACTCGGGCGTGCACGTGTGCGCGCGGATGGGCGCAGACGTGCAGTGTGACAGCTTTTGGCACAATTAGGCCTATTTAAGGGTGCCTGTCAGCATGCCTCCTTGCTGTCCGGTCTACAGCAATCCCTGTGACCCTTAGCTATCCAGTATACCTGCTTACCTGATTCCTGTTACCCGGCTTGTTCCCGACTTCTCCTGTTTGCTGCCAGTCCCCGACCTCGGCTTGTCTGACTATTCTCCTGCCTCATCCTTCGGTTGTTACCTGCCTGTCTGTTGCCGATCCGGTCCGTGCCCTGATTACTCTCCTGATTCTTACCTTACCTGCTCTGCTTGCCTGTGTTTGACCCGGCCTGTCTGATTTCGCTAGTGCTTCCAGTGGTACTACAGAACACCTCCCTGCTACCTGTTTGTTCCTGGGTTCCTGCTAGCTACTGTGCTTCTCTATCCAGTCAACAGTTCCAGTGTTCCTGCCAGAGTTCCGGTTCATCTACCAGTTGTTCCAGTGCTCCAGTTGTACTACAGAACACCTCCCTGCTGCCTGTTGTTCCTAAGTTCCTGCCAGCTACAGTCCTTCTCTGCTCTATCGGTGGATCCAGTGTTCCTGTCAGCCCTCCTGCTGCTGCACCAGAGGTCCGGATCAGCTCTACACCTGCCACTTGCCAAGCACTTGTGGCCCCCTGCGCTGTTGAGTCCCTGTCTTCTCTATCAGGGGCTCTCGAACCAGAGGCACACGAGAGGCTACTCCTCGCATTCTGGGCTCCACCACCAGGTACGTGACATAACCCCAAAAACCAGGCAACACCAGTAGCAGACTATCTGTCTCTCACATTGAACAGAGGCCAATGTGATCAGCTCTTTCAATTAATACATATAGTTCAGAATCAAATAAACCAGGAATAGTCTTTGTATGTTTCCTGGCAGATATTGTGGATAAATATTACTGTTCCATTTGCTTGGTCACCGTGTGCCTCTAATAGACACATGATGACTTAGACATACGAGGGACATGGGGGGGGGGGGGGGGGGTGAAACAAAGGTTTCCCAGTTCTCTCCAAAAGCCCGGACGGTCGGGAGGTATGTTTATTAGTCCAGCAGAATCCGGGATGGTCAGGAGGTATGTTTATCAGGCCAGCGGAATCTTGGCTTCCGAATTCCTCTTCCATGGCGGCTGGTATCTGTACCTTTCCTCTCCTGCTATTCGGACCTTGGATCCTGGTGGAGGTTTGGATGTCCCAGACTGCAGGAAACCTCCCACTGCTTGACACCAATGTAACAGAACGACCCACACTCTGCTTGAGTGCTTCCATCAGTATATCACTTCCTAAGCTCTGGAACACGAGACCAGTGGATCTGGCTATAGTAACCCCAAGATCCAGGCAACACCAGTAGCAGAGTATCCATCTCCCACATTGTACAGAGGCCAATGTGATCAGCTCTTTCAATTAACACGTATAGTTCAGAATCAAATAAACCAGGAATAGTCTTTGTATATTTCGTGGGAGATATTGTGAATAAATATTACTGTTTCATTTGCTTGGTCACCCTGTGCCCCTAATAGACACAGGTTGACTTAGACATAGGAGGGACATGGGGGGGGGCTGAAAAAAAGGTTTCCAAGTTCTCTCCAAAAGCCCCTGTCCCGGCTATGTCTGTCTCAGCCGGGAGGTGTGTTTATCAGTCCAGCGGAATCCCGGACGGTCAGGAGGTATGTTTATCCATCCAGCAGAATCCGGGATGGTCGGGAGGTATGTTTATCAGTCCAGTGGAATCCGGGATGGTCGGGAGGTATGTTTATTAGTCCAGCAGGATCCAGGATTATCCGGAGGTATGTTTACATGTGTGGGTAGTCAAACCCACAATGCCCATAAAATTTCACCCCTTATCTGTCCATTTACATTCACCAGCCCTGAAACTAACATTGAGCTTCCAGTCGGATCCTTAAAATTGAACCCCCCCCCCCCCCCCGTGACTCAGAATCACTCTCCAGATTTGTCTGACCTCTCATTGCAAGCTGGTCAAAAAGTTTCTGATGACAGGGAGGTAGATGACATCCTGGCTCTTTAGTTTTATTAAATAATAGTAAGTTAATCACAGAGAAGAAAGACTCAGAGTGTAACAATGTAACTTTATTAGAACACCCATTAAAAACAATTAGTACTCACAAAGCAAGTGCTCTGCCCAGCACATAAGACACTGACAGCATACAATACAACTGGAGAGTCACACCATTGCAAAAAGCCCTCGCTCTCAAAGTCCAGTGTGCATGTAGCAACGTCCCGCTATCCCGCTATCTTGCCCCACCCAGCTCATTTACAGACATATGACATTTTCAAGTGTATTAAAGTGTATGCATGTAAACTCATTCTGTTGGCTAGAAACATTTAATTTATTCTAGTCACTAGAATGCATTCTGCCTCCGCGTAAAAAGCACAAATGGGCTTCTCTGAGAGTGCTAGTGTAAGGCATTTTTTACGTCCCTGAACATAGCACACAAATACGTATTTAAATGACTGCACATGCATGGTCACATTAGCTAACATGCGGCTGTGTTCAGGAGGAGCTTTATAAAAAAATAATAGATGCCTCTGAAAGCTGAGTTATATGCATGAGACCTAACACTAAGGGCCAATTCACACCAGTGTGTTGACATCTGAAAAACGGTAAATTCCAACGTGTCCTATTCACACCATAACACTGCACATTCATGTCAACAGACATGAAAATGTATGTCTATTAGATTGCAAGCTCTTCTGAGCAGGGCCCTCTTAATCCTCTTGGATTTTATTGTAACTGTTTTGTCTCCCTTTTATACTGTAGAGCACTGCGTCAACGAATATTAAAATGTATGTCAACGAACATCAGCGCACGTTAAAATGTGGCTAAAATGGAAATGTACGTGCATTTTTCCATACATTTTAGTGAAAGTCAGTGTGAATTAGCCCTAAAACTAATGGTTGCTGTGTAACAAATGAGGGAGTTTGATGGATGTAGCGTCTAACAATGGGTATCTTGGCATGCTCAGTTCTAGTATGTAACTACTTTGTCCACAAGGTGGCAGCAGGTACAATGGAATAATACATTATAAATGCGCTAGTATTGTAGGAACAAACACATTGACATGACATGATGATACGGGTCTGTAGGTCACATTCCTGGCTGTGTCATTAGGCTTCATTCTCATCTGAACACTCTGTGAACGCTCATTTTCATGGAGTGTACAAAAAAACATGCGGTACTCTTGCAGTGCCAATACTTGTTAACAGCACCCTAAACGCACAGACGCGTTTCGTCTGATAGGACATCAACAGGGGTATAATATATCCCTGTTGATGTCCTATCGGACGAAACGCGTTGGTTGGCTATGCCTGTCTTGCCACCATTTGTTTTAAGCGCTTTTTAAACCGTTGTATACCTGACTTTTACCCATGAGCCAGAGTGTATTTTATACTGCTTTATTTTAATAAAAGCTTTTGGATAAGCTGATTCACACTATGGGGAGCCTCCCTTTTTGATCCCTTTTTTCCCTTGAGGATTTCTACCTACTTCATGGAGTTTAATCTGTGGTGAACAGCCCTTCACCTGCACCATCGAGGCCGAGAGTCGTTGAGACCAGTGAGTGTCGGTTGGTGAGTGCCCTTATTCTTCTATCAACTTCTGTCATTGAGGACAAAGAGCAGTCTCCCCTGCTCCATCACAAGCCTGTTTGACTCCCAAGCTGCCGGCTGGGAGTCCATCACTGCTGGTAAGGGTACCTCTACTTATCCCTTTCACATACAAGTTGGAAATTCCATCCTGTGGATGCCATCCCCAGAATTAAGGGACTCCTATTTCCATATTCTACCCTTTCGGTTGTCGTTGATCTTTTCAGTCTTTGTTTTCAGATGTACACCCATTGATTTCTGGACTTTTGGTTATATTAGTAACTCATTAGTTCATGTCTGATGTCCTAGCATTAGCCCACATGTTCCTAGCCCACAATTACATTATTTTAAGTTTCGTTTTCTCACCATCTGTTTTGATAACACATTTGGGGGCAATATAGTTTAATGATGTCTTAGGAATTTGATATCAATATATTTTTTTTGCTTTTTCTTTTTGCTTTATTTTTAGTTATTTTACTACTCCTTCCCATTATTGGGTTGTGTAGTAGTTGTAGGATCTCTTTATATCCTATCCACATTTTTCTGCCAGTGTCAGCTAACAGCTTATACATGTTCCACCTAGGTAGTTCTATTCAATTACTCTAGGGTATATATTACTGTCACCTTCACTTTTGATAAAGTTTCACTAATACACTTTATTGTGCATACCGTCTTTCAGAGCATATTCTGTCTGACCTTGCTCACTAATGTACATTTATTAATTATTTTTTTTAGCGCCACACTTATCCATACCTTAAATGTGAAGCATGTTTGAAGGCTGTGGGTGGGGTGTGTGTGAGTTTTGGACCGTGTGAAGCAGCACAAACTTATGGTTGCACTCTCTTTTGCCTTATGTTGCATTGTATATTAACAAAGAGTGGTGGACTGAGTTTATGTGTGCCAAATAAATAAAAGTGTCACACCACAATTCATTCATTTGTTGCATGATAGTCATTACCCATGTAATTCCAACTCTGCTCTTCTTCCCGCATCGCTGCTCACCTAATGCCCCTCCTCGCTACAGAATCAAACCACTGTGTTAATGGTGTGCATTGGTGGGAAGTGGGAACCCCTCATAATGGGAACAGCAGGTGCACAGACCTGGGAACTCAGTACAGGGATGGTGGGAAACTGCCATTCTGCTCCTTGACAGCGAGGTGTGAGGTTGCTGGTTCCTTTGCTCCTCTGCTTCCAGAGACCAGGGGCTAGAGTTGCTTCTCTGCCCAAGGAGAGATGCTGGATCCTGGGGAGGACCCCGGCGGAGGCCCCCTGGATAGGCCTCAGCCTGTGGAAGATTCTGGGCCTGGCCCAAGGAAAGATGAGTCCATGTCTGCCTTTAGACGGAGGATTGTTGAAACGCTGAAGCGAATTGAGAAGGAAGAGGAGAAATTGTTAGCTTTGAAAGCTGAATTTAAAAAGAATGAATGAATGATTTGTATAGCGCTACAAATGCGAACTGAATCGCCTTAAGGAGCTTGATCCGTCCTGTTTGTCCTGTTTCTTAGAAGAGATGGGTCTGAGTTTTTTCTGAAGGCCCGATGGTTTTCTTCCATGCGGATGTTGGTGGGTAGAGCGTTCCATAGCCTTGGTCCTTGGACTGCGAATCTTCGTTCTCCCTTTGATTTGTAGCAGGACTTGGGAATGAGGAGGAGGTTTTTGTTAGTTGATCGAAGACTGCGATTAGGCGTGCAGTGTTTTATTTTCTCGCATAGGTATTGTGGAGCGTTTCCTTGAGTGCATTTATGGGTGAGGCAGAGGGTCTTGAAAGTGATCCGATCCTTTATGGTTAGCCATTGTAGGCTCCCCAAGGATGGGGAGATGGTTTCCCAGGATTTTTTTCCTGTTACCAGTCTTGCTTCCGTGTTTTGGATGACTTGTAGGCCTGCAATCTGGTATGTAGGTAGTCCTATGTAGAGGGATTTCGCGTAGTCGAGTCGGGAATTGATGATTGTTCCAACTACTGCTGCTTTGTCCTCTTCTGGAATGAAGGAGATGAGTCTACATAGTAGGCAAAGGAGATGGTAAGATCCACTGACTACTGATGCTATTTGTGCATCCATCGACATTTCTGAGTCAAAGATGACTCAGAGACTTTTGGCTTTGGTGCTTGGGGAGATGGTCTGTCCAAGGATGGTGGGTGGTGTCCAAGGGGTCTTAGTTTTTGTATTTCGGTTTGCGTGGAGGAGAAGAAGCTCTGTTTTGGATCCGTTGAGTTTGAGGGAGCTAGTGGTCATCCAGTCGTCTATCAATGTGAGGCATTTTTCTAGTCTCTGATATTGGTCTTTTTGACCGGTGATGCGAAAGTAGAGTTGGGTGTCATCAGCGTATGAGTGGAAGCAGAGGTCCGATTTTCTGATGATTTTGAGGAGTGGACGGATGTAGATGTTGAAAAGTACTGGTGACAAGGGTGAACCTTGAGGGACTCCATAAGAGATTGCGCAGGTTTTAGAGGTGAAGGCTCCTAGTTTCACTGTCTGTGAACGATTTTGTAAGAAGGATGTGAACCATGGTAGATCTGAATCTGTGACTCCAGCTACTTCTGTGAGGCGTATGAGTAGGGTATTGTGGTCCACTGTGTCGAACGCTGCACTGAGGTCCAACAGTACCAGGAGACATGATTCTCCGTCATCTGCTGCTTCGAGGGCATTGTCCCATATTTTGAGAAGTGCTGTTTCTGTGTCATGGCCTGGGCGGAAGCCTGATTGCAGTGGGTTCAAGAGTTTGTGTGTGTCCAGGTGGAGTTCTAGCTGTTGTACTACTGCTTTTTCCATAATCTTGGAGATGGTGTTGAGGCTTGTTACTGGTCTGCGGTAGTTAGGATCTTTAGGGTCGAGGTTGGGTATCTTTAGGAGGGGTTTGAGGATGCCTTGCTTGAGGGCGATTGGAACAATCCCTTCTTTGAACGACTGATTTATGAGATGGGTTATAGTAGGAGCCAAGATGTCGGAACATTCTTTCAGGAGTTTTGTGGCAATGATGTCGTTTGGTGATGTGCTGTCTCAGAGGCTTCTGATGATGTTTTTGGTGGTGTCAGTGGTGATTGGGATCAGCGAAAAATTTGGTGATTGTGTGATGTTCGTATCGATTTTCTGTTTTTGCTTTAGTTGAATGAGGTTGGTTGTTTTTTCTGTTGAATGGTTTCCCGAATGTTGTCGATTTTGTTGATGAAAAAATCTGATAACTCATTGCAGACTTCTTGAGTTTCGTATGCTGGGGGCTCTAGGCAGGTAGGGTTCATAGTCTGCGCGACTATTTTGAAAAGTTTCCGAGGGCAGTTTAAGGCTGTTGAGATGGTGTTTGAGAAATGTTCTTTTTTTGCTTTGAAGATTGACATGTGATATTTCTTAGTGAGCGCTTTTTAGTTTGTGTGGTTTTCTTTTGTAGAATTTCTTCTCCAGGCTCTTTCGGCTCTTCTGAGTTCCTGCTTCAGTAAAGTAAGAGTGCCATGAAACCATCCAGAGTTCTTTTTTTGCGGATGAGTGTTCTACGTTTGGAGCCACTGCGTCTGGTCCAGTGTGTTGTTATTGCGTGTTTCGGTTTTTGGATGGTGGTGTTGGTGGCGATTTTAAATTTGATAGCGTGGTGGTCCGTCCATGGTAGCGGTACCTTGTTGAATATGTTGATGTCCATATTTTGTTTGAAGATGAGGTCCAGAATGTGTCCTGAACTATGTGTGGGAGCATATATCAGTTGCTGCAGACCAAGTTCTTCTAGTTGGTTAATGCAGGCAGTGGCGATGGGGTCTTGGGTAGAGTTTGCCCAGAGGTTGAAGTCCCCCAGTACCAGAAAGTTTTTGTTTTTTAGGGTGTATGTTGAAATTAATTCAGTGAAGGGTGTAAGGAGATTACTCTTCAGTCCTGGTGGTCTGTAGCATAGTAGTATGTGACTGGTGTCTTTGGATGTTGTTTGAAGATGTAGGGTGAGTGTCTCCATGAAAGACTTCAAGAGTTCTGTAAAGTTGGTTTGATAAGCGCAAGGTGAGATTTGAAGATCACTGCTAGGCCTCCTCCTTTTTTTCCTATTCTATGCTATGCTCAGTTAGAATGCTGTAGTTCTCCGGCACCAATTCAGTTAGGATGGCGTTGCAGTCGGGTGTTAGCCAGCTTTCCGTGACGTTGTTTTGGGTGATGAAGTCGTGGACTTCCAGTCTGTGCTTGACTGCAGATCTGGTGTTGATCAGGGCGAATTGGTGACTTACTGTGTTTTATGGCTGATTGTAGGTTGGTCCTTAGTAATTGTTCTTTTCTTAGTATTTTTTGAATGGAGGTTGGTAATGTTGAGGTGGTATTTCTTAGCCTGTGGAGGGCGTCCGCTGAGTATTTGAAGTTGCACATAGTGAGAAAAAAAGAAAAAACAGATTTGTGCCAAAGTGTTCAGTAAAAAGAGACCGGCTCTGAGGCCTGAGTTGAAGGTCCTGTAACAAGCTCTGCGGAAGCAGAAAGAATTGGTGAGTTCTCTGAAGCAGAGTAGTGGAGCATTTAAAGAAAAATACAGAAACGAAGAACGGTTTAGCAAAATGAGAAGAGGAGCCGCTTCCTGCATGGAAAGTGACCCCATCAGTGAAGAGATGCAGGTACAGACAGAGTCAGCAGTGAGTGAGAAAGTGGGCCCGGAGGATGAACCCAGCTCTTCAGCACCTCAGACATCTGCTGAGCCCTCAATGGGGAAGGCCTGTGTCCCCTTCCCTCCCCAGCAGCAATGTGGAACCAGCAGGAGGTTGGGGAAGGTTCTGGCATGCTGGAGTTTATCTGTAAGCTGGAATCCCCTCCTGATGCGGCTTCCCGGGATGATGATGAGAAGGTGGACACTGTTCCTAGCCCTGTGGAGGAAAGACCTGTGTAGAGAGCAAGATCCACCATTAAGTCTGCAACAACTGGGAGGAAGTCTGATCTCAGCATCAGCCATAACATTGCAGAGGTGACAACACAGCAAGCAGGTGCAGGTACAGTGTGTGTGCAAGATGGTGTGAACTTTAATGACAATGGGCTTGCTGAGGGTCGTAGTGCTACAAGCAGTCAGCCCAGACCCATAGACAATGTACAGCATGCAATAAAATCTGATAAAAACTGTCAGCTTCAGTCTGCAGAGAGGTCCATGGACAATACAGTGGCTTTGCCTGGACCAGACACAGCGGCTGTTCCTGTGAATGGTGGAGGAGATGCTGGGTGCAGTAGTGCTACAACTCTCCAGGAGTCTGCAGCAGCCAAGACTGTGATTGATCCCAGAAAAGAAGCTGAGTGTTCAGAGCAGGGGGAGAGGACAGGTCCTGCCTCTGTTAATCAGAAGACTGTTATCCCAGCTGATTCAGACTCTCTGCCAGCAGGTTTGTATGTGTCTAAGGACAAGACTTCAAATGCTGGTGGTTAGGGATGAGCCGAACACACCCCGGTTCGGTTCGCACCAGAACCTGCGAACGGACCGAAAGTTCGCACGAACGTTAGAACCCCATTGACGTCTATGGGACTCGAACGTTCGAAATCAAAAGTGCTCATTTTAAAAACTAATTTGCATGGTATTGTCCTAAAAAAGGGTTTGGGGACCCGGGTCCTACCCCAGGGGACATGTATCAATGCAAAAAAAACTTTTAAAAACGGCCGTTTTTTCGGGAGCAGTGATTTTAATGATGCTTAAAGTAAAAAAAAAAAAAGGGAAATATTCCTTTAAATATCGTACCTGAGGGGTGTCTATAGTATGCCTGTAAAGTGACGCGTGTTTCCCG
The DNA here is from genome assembly GCF_042186555.1 of Aquarana catesbeiana. Taxonomy (NCBI): domain Eukaryota; kingdom Metazoa; phylum Chordata; class Amphibia; order Anura; family Ranidae; genus Aquarana; species Aquarana catesbeiana. Next base: position 46,766,315 of record NC_133324.1, on the reverse strand, counting down.
TGTTTAGAACAGTCCCTGCACCAAATGTCATTTTTAAAGGAAAAAATCTCATTTAAAACTGCTTGCGGGTTTAATGTAATGTCGGGTCCTGGCAATATGGATGAAAATCAGTGAGACAAACGGCATGGGTACCCCCCAGTCCATTACCAGGCCCTTTGGGTCTTGTATGGATATTAAGGGGAACCCCACACCCAAATTAAAATAAGGAAAGGTGTGGGGCCACCAGGCCCTATATACTCTGAACAGCAGTATACAGGCGGTGCAAACAAGACAGGGACTGTAGGTTTGTTGTTAAGTAGAATCTCTTTGTAATTTTGAACGGGTACATTTTTAACGTGTTTAGCTCCAGCCAAAAAATCTTTTTTAAGCTTTTTGGAAAACATAGGGAAGGGTTATCACCCTGTGACATTTGTTTTGCTGTCTTTCCTCCTCTTCAGAAGATTTCACCTCACTTTTTGTCCCAATGGATTGGAAAGCATCAGTGGAAAGGAGAAATGTTTTTCCCATATTAACTCTTACAGGAGAGAATTTCCCTTCCTAGGGGTAGATTTCATCTCACTTCCTGTTGTCTCCTTCCGTTTGCAAGTAGGAGTCGTTTGTAAGTTAGTTGTTTGAAAGTAGGGTCCTGCCCTATATTCTCAGCAGAAATTTGGGCCTTAGGTGTTGCTGTGGCCACAACACTGTAAGCCCTCACAGGGCCCTGCTGTGAAATATTAGATCAAGAATTGTAATTACATGCCCCTGTTGAACAGGAGCTGAAAAATTAGGCCTTAGGCACTGGTGCTGGTGCCACAACACTGCAACCCCTCACAGACACTCTAGTTGGAACGCAGGAACCAGCCCTGCTGCAAAGTATTGCATCAAAAATTGTAATTACACGCCCCTGTTAAACAAGGGCTGAAAAATTGGGCCTTAGGCACTGGTGCTGGTGCCACAACACTGCAACCCCTCACAGACACTCTAGTTGGAACGCAGGAACGAGCCCTGCTGCAAAGTATTGCATCAAAAATTGTAATTACACGCCCCTGTTAAACAGGGGCAGAAAAAATGGGCCTTAGGCACTGGTGCTGGTGCCACAACACTGCAACCCCTCACAGACACTCTAGTTGGAACGCAGGAACGAGCCCTGCTGCAAAGTATTGCATCAAAAATTGTAATTACACGCCCCTTTTAAACAGGGGCAGAAAAAATGGGCCTTAGGCACTGGTGCTGGTGCCACAACACTGCAACCCCTCACAGACACTCTAGTTGGAACGCAGGAACGAGCCCTGCTGCAAAGTATTGCATCAAAAATTGTAATTACATGCCCCTGTTAAACAGGAGCAGAAAAAATGGGCCTTAGGCACTGGTGCTGGTGCCACAACACTGCAACCCCTCACAGACACTCTAGTTGGAATGCAGGAACGAGCCCTGCTGCAAAGTATTACATCAAAAATTGTAATTACACGCCCCTGTTAAACAGGGGCTGAAAAATTGTGCCTTAGGCACTGGTGGTGGCGCCCAGAACCAAAAATGTTCTTACAAGCTATCAGCGTGATGATTGAGGAGGAAGAGGATAATTACTCAGGGATAGTCACTCAGCATCAGCATAGGCAGTCTTTGAAGGGATCTGAGATTTCAAAAAAAATTATTCGGTTACATCAGCATCAGGTGCTTGGTAGCTGGTGGTGAACCAAGACTGATTCATTTTTATGAAGGTCAGTCGATCGACCGAGTCAGTGGACAGACGCACCCTGTGATCGGTTACCACGCCTCCAGCAGCACTAAATGTGCGTTCCGAAAGAACGCTGGATGCAGGACAGGCCAGTAGCTCAATTGCATACTGTGCAAGGATTTTCGGTGGGAAAGGTGTCCAAGTCTGATCTTGCCCCTAGGTATTCCTGCACCATGTAAAACAGACGCTGGCGATGGTTGCTGGAACCGATCATACCTTGGGGCTGCGGACCAAAAAATTGTCTGAACGCATCGGTCAGACGGCCACCTTCTCCACCACTCCTTCTTTGACTGACCGAAGCCTCAGCAACACGTTGTCCAGAAACAGGAGTTTGTAACCTCCCAGTCTCTGGGAACGCGTTGCACAGACCTTTCTGCAAGGCCTCCCGAAGATGTTTCATCCTCTGCTCCCTCTGCGATGGCAAGATAAGGTCCGCAACCTTACCCTTGTAACGTGGATCAAGGAGGGTTGCCAGCCAGTATTGGTCCTTCTCCTTGATACCACGAATACGAGGATCCTTACGCAGGCTTTGCAGGATCAGGGAGGCCATGCAGCGTAGGTTTGCTGAGGCATTCGGTCCGGAGTCCTCTGGGTCACTAAGGACGACATGATCCGCAGCCACCTCCTCCCAGCCACGTACAAGTCCATGTGTTTCTTGGGACTGATCCCTTAAAGACTGCTGCTGATGCTGAGTGCCAGGCTCCACCTCCATACTGACACAATCTTCCTCCTCCTCCTCCTCCTCCTCGTCCTCTTCCTGTGTGATCGGCGGGCACGCAGGAACACTGTCTGGATAAAGGGGGCCTTGAGAGCTAAGGAAGTCCTCCTCTTCCTGCCTCTGTTCTGCCTCAAGTGCCCTGTCCATTATTCCACGCAGCGTGTGCTCCAACAGGTGGACAAGGGGGACAGTGTCACTGATGCATGCAGTGTCACTGCTCACCATCCTCGTGGCCTCCTCAAATGGTGACAGGACAGTGCATGCATCCCTGATCATGGCCCACTGGCGTGGGGAAAAAAAAACAAGCTCCCCTGACCCTGTCCTGGTGCCATAGTCGCACAGGTACTCATTGATGGCCCTCTGCTGCGTGTGCAGCCGCTGCAGCATGGCCAACGTTGAGTTCCACCTGGTGGGCATGTCACAGATTAGGCGGTTCTTGGGCAGGTTAAACTCCTTTTGGAGGTCCGTCAGCCGAGCACTGGCATTATATGACCGGCGGAAATGCACACAGACTTTCCTGGCCTGCCTCAGGACATTCTGTAAGCCCGGGTACCTGCCCAAGAACTGCTGCACCACCAAGTTAAGGACGTGAGCCAAACAGGGCACATGGGTCATTTGTCCCTGTCGGAGGGCAGAGAGGAGGTTGGTGCCATTGTCGCAAACCACCATTCCTGCCTTAAGTTGGCGTGACGTCAACCACCTCTGAACCTGCCCTTGCAGAGCTGACAGAACCTCTGCCCCAGTGTGGCTCCTGTCCCCCAAGCACACCAGCTCAAGCACCGCATGGCATCTTTTGGCCTGCGTACTTGCGTAGCCCCTTGAACGACTACGGAGCACCGCTGGTTCCAAGGAAGAGGCCATGGAGGAAGAAGAAGAGGAGGGGGTGGAGGAGAGAGGTGTGTCACAATCATTAGCATTTTGGAGGCGTGGTGGCGGAACAACCTCCAACACTACTGCACCTTGTGCTGCATCCTTCCCAGCTGCCAGCAGAGTCACCCAATGCGCCGTGAAACTTAGGTAACGTCCCTGTCCATGCCTGCTGGACCATGAGTCAGCGGTAATATGCACCTTACCGCTGACCGCCCTGTCCAGCGAGGCATGGACATTGCCTTCCACATGCTGGTAGAGAGCCGGAATCGCCTTCCGTGAGAAAAAGTGGCGTTTGGGTACCTGCCACTGAGGAACCGCACATTCCACAAACTCACGGAAGGGGGCAGAGTCTACCAACTGAAAAGGCAGCAGTTGAAGTGCTAGCAATTTTGCCAAGCTAGCATTCAACCGCTGGGCATGTGGATGGCTGGGAGCAAACTTCTTTCGGCGGTGCAGCAGCTGGGGCAGGGAAATTTGCCTGGTACAATCTGACGTCGGTGTACCAAAATCAGATTGCCCACAAGTACTTGGCTGTGACACACCTAATTCTACACCTTCATTCCTCTCAGTGCAGGTCTCAGAGAGGACTGAAGGTCTAGTGGGGTTGGAAATCTCAGCTGATGAGGAGCAAGGAGAGGTCCTCTTTGTTCTTTGGTGTGGGTCTTTTAGATACGCTTGCCAATGAACTGCATGGCAGGTCAACATATGTCTGGTCAAGCATGTGGTACCCAAGCGGGAGATGTTTTGGCCACGCGAGATACGCTTGAGACATATGTTGCAAATAGCAGCGGTGCGATCTGATGCACTCGTCTCAAAAAAGGCCCACACCAAAGAACTTTTTGAATAACGCGCAGAGACTGCAGCGCCCTGCACATGTGGAGCTTTGGGGTGTGATGCAGTCAATGTGCTGCCCTTAGGCTGGCCCCTGGAGGGCATCTTGCCTCGTTGGTGATGTGCCGCCTCCTCCTCCTCCTCCTCTCTCCTATCAGGCACCCACGTTGAGTCAGTGACCTCATCATCCCCTCCCTCCTCATCACTGGAGAAAACCTGGCAGTATGCTGCAGCAGGGGGAGCATGACTGCTAGATTGCTGTTCTTCTTAGGCACCCCCTCTGTCCGTGCTCATGTTACTGCCTTCATCGAGCTCAGTATCATCATCAGAGCCTTCCAAACGCTGGGCATCCTCCTGGAGCATGTACCCAACACTGTGGTCAAACAGTTCGAGGGACTCCTCAGGAGGACATGGTGGGGCTAGGGAAGGAGTCACTGATGACATTGAGCCGAGGGAAGAGGCCGCTGCTTTGCCAGACAAAGTACCCTGGGCATGGGTGAGAGAGGATGAGGAGGATGAGGACGGCTTGGTCATCCACTCGACCAAGTCTTCCGCATGTTGCGGCTCAACATGGCCAGCTGCCGAAAAAAAGGCCAAGCGTGTCCCATGGCCACGTGCTGATGAGGATGCACCGTCTCCACGACCAGCACTAGACACAGAGCCTGCTTGCCCTCTCTTATTGGCTTGTGACTGTCTGCCTCTCCTTCTTGGCCTTCCAGACATACTAATGGCCTGTAGCTGCACTAAGCTGGGATATATATATATATATATATATATATATATATATATATATATATATATATATGCACTGATACTGCAGCTAGCAAAATCAACTGCCTGCCTGTAGTATGAGAACATCACCAACCTTCTACAGGTAGCTTTAGCTGAACACTGTGAGGTGGACGCACCCCACTAACTTGTAGGTTTAGCTGAACACTGTGAGCAGGACGCACTGCACTAACTGTAAATAGTCTAGCTGCCTGACTGTGGTACTAATAGGATCAAAAGAACACCAGCAATTTAAGACAAGCCTGCCTGTCAGTAAGAAGATAACAGAAACGGATCTAGCTGAACACTGTGAGCAGGACGCACCCCACTAGCTTGTAGGTTTAGCTGAACACTGTGAGGTGGACGCACCCCACTAACTTGTAGGTTTAGCTGAACACTGTGAGCAGGACGCACCCCACTAACTTGTAGGTTTAGCAGAACACTGTGAGCAGGACGCACTGCACTAACTGTAAATAGTCTAGCTGCCTGACTGTGGTACTAATAGGATCAAAAGAACACCAGCAATTTTCTTCAGGTAGCTGTATTTACTGTAACAAGACAAGCCTGCCTGTCAGTAAGAAGATAACAGAAACGGATCTAGCTGAACACTGTGAGCAGGACGCACCCCACTAGCTTGTAGGTTTAGCTGAACACTGTGAGGTGGACGCACCCCACTAACTTGTAGGTTTAGCTGAACACTGAGCAGGACGCACCCCACTAACTTGTAGGTTTAGCAGAACACTGCGAGCAGGACGCACTGCACTAACTGTAAATAGTCTAGCTGCCTGACTGTGGTACTAATAGGATCAAAAGAACACCAGCAATTTTCTTCAGGTAGCTGTATTTACTGTAACAAGACAAGCCTGCCTGTCAGTAAGAAGATAACAGAAACGGATCTAGCTGAACACTGTGAGCAGGACGCACCCCACTAGCTTGTAGGTTTAGCTGAACACTGTGAGGTGGACGCACCCCACTAACTTGTAGGTTTAGCTGAACACTGTGAGCAGGACGCACCCCACTAACTTGTAGGTTTAGCAGAACACTGTGAGCAGGACGCACTGCACTAACTGTAAATAGTCTAGCTGCCTGACTGTGGTACTAATAGGATCAAAAGAACACCAGTAATTTTCTTCAGGTAGCTTTATATACTGTAACAAGACAAGCCTGCCTGTCAGTAAGAAGAGAACAGGAACGGATCTAGCTGAACACTGTGAGCAGGACGCACTGCACTAAATTTAATAGTCTAGCTGCCTGACTGTGGTACTAATAGGATCAAAAGAACACCAGTAATTTTCTTCAAAATACTGTAACAAGACAAGCCTGCCTGTCAGTAAGAAGATAACAGGAACGGATCTAGCTGAACACTGTGAGCAGGACGCACTGCACTAAATGTAAATAGTCTAGAAGATAACAGGAACGGATCTAGCTAAACTGAATACAGTGTATATATATATATATATGCAACACCTGGGATGCATATATATAGACAATACACTTTAAGTGCAGCTAACTGACTGACTGTCCTGCCTAATCTAGCTAACTCAAATGAAATGACACTGTCTCTCTCTCTCTTTATTTCTCAGCACACCGGAACACACTGCACAGGGCCGCCGTGCAGGCGGCCTTATATAGTGTGGGGCGTGTACTAAATCCCCTGAGCCATAATTGGCCAAAGCCTCCTTGGCTTTGGCCAATTATGGCTCTCTGTTAAGGCGGTGCTGTGATTGGCCAAGCATGCGGGTCATAGTGCATGCTTGGCCAATCATCAGCAAGCAATGCACTGCGATGCCGCAGTGAATTATGGGCCGTGACGCGCCACACGAATTTGCCGCGAACGGCCCATATCGTTCGCAATTCGACGAACGATCGAACAGCCGATGTTCGAGTCGAACATGGGTTCGACTCGAACACGAAGCTCATCCCTACTGGTGGTGTAAGAAAAACGTATGCTAGTGTTGCTGCCACAGGATCTACCAGCGTTTGCGGAGGAAACTTGACCGCCTTGTTTCGAATGCAGGAGTTTCTGGAGCGATCTCTGAAGTGAAGCTCCTCCTTAGGAGACATCAATATGACCGGCACGCCTCTTTGGTTCAGGAGAGGGATTATGGGAAATACCATTCGCCTGACCCTTACCAGAACTGTAAACAGAGCGTAGCAGTTAAGACGGTCAATGGCCTGAAGGACAGTACGGGCTCTCTGACGAAGTCTAGGTCAGGGATCCTGGAGGTTGTCAGGTCATACTATGCCGATCTCCTGGGAGGAAGGAACCTTGATCGGACAAGGATGTTGGGTTTTTTGGACTCTACACCAGAACTGGAAAGTAATGTTCCTTTGATGAATTTGACAGATGAAATCACTGCAGATGAGGTAATTCAGGCTATTGATAAACTAGCCATCAAGAAAACGCCAGGGCCAGATGGTTTGACAGCCAAATTTTATAAATGTTTTAAGACGATCCTGGCTCCCTACCTTGCGGAGGTTTTTAATGGCTGTTTTTTTATGAGGGTTCTCTCCCTCCCTCCCTGAGGCAATCTGCAGTGTTCCTTCTGTCAAAGGGTAAAGATCCTTTGATGATTGGGAATTGGCCCCTCCATTAGCCTTCTTAATGTTGATAGAAAGATACTGGCAAAGATTTTTTTCTGGCGATTATCACCAGTGGCAGGAAGTTTGTTATCCTGCCACCAGCACTGGTCGGTCCAAGGTAGAAGCACTTTCTCAGCAGTGTTAGTTGTCCGGGAGGCCTTGGAGCGTTGTAGGGCTGCTGGTTGGGGTTCATTTTGGCTGACATTGGATCAGGCTAAGGCCTTTGATTCGGGTTAATCATGAGTACTTGTGGCTCCTTCTTGACAAACATGGCCTGGAGGGGGGTTTCATTGATTGGCTCAAGATTTTGTACAAAGGGGCTGAAAGCTTTCCTCTGGTTAATGTTTGGGTCGAGCAGCCCTTAGTGGTCGGCTCGAGTGTGCATCAGGGTTGCAATCGACCCCTTCATTACAAGGCTAGAGAGTGAACCATTGTGTGGGCATCGCTGGTGAGCCTCCTTTGATGGTTGTGGCCTTTGCTGATGATGTTTCTGTTTTTGTCTCTGGGACTGCGGAGGCGCAGGAGGTGGTTTCAGTTATAAGGCAGTATACAGAGGCATCAGGTTCAAAGGTCAACCAGGACAAGTGTGAAGCTTTCTGGATGGGCGTGGAAGGTGAGAGCTTTGTTCTCCCAGATGACTTCCCAGAGCCCCAACAAAAAAATTTGAGTTCTAGGCATTGAATTTGGCCCAGGTGACTATGGCCATGCAAATTGGGTGAACAGGCTGGAGAATACCGATGCCAAGGTGGCAAGCTGGAAAGGTTGGCGGCTTTCCTTGAGGGAAAAGGTTGATCTGATCAAGACAAACCTGATTCCAATTTTTTGTATGTCAGTTTTGTTTGCGTTTTGCCGGTTTCTCTCTATACCAGGGTCTATAGTTGTTTCTTCCAACTATTATGGGGGAACAGAATAAACCTTGTCAAAAGGAATGTGACTTACCTTCCTAGGCGGGAGGGTGGTCTAGGGATGATCAACCCTGTAGTCTTTTTCTCTCTGATGTTTGTGAAGTACAATCTTGGTAACATGTTGGCAGAGAGATCGCCTGGGTGGGTTGGTATTTTCCAGTTCTGGTTTAGGCCCTTTCTGCGAGACTAAGAAAATGGTGGGCCAGTGAAAAGCCTGAGGGTCAAGCATGAACAGCTCCCGGCTTATGTTGCCCCATGTTTGAAAATGCTTCGGCAGTGGCAAGTAACAGCAAGAGAAGTCAGATCTCTTCCAAGGAAACTTCTTGAGAAGCGGATCATGAGCTCTGCTTTTTGCGAGCCACTGGCCTTGAGGGATTGCCCAAGCCTGGTTTTGGGGGTGGGTTTGCAATTGATTAATTTGGAGAGAATAGCAATGAAGTTTAGGGATCAGGCTTGGCTTGTCTTTCATGGAATACTATATATGGAGGGCAACTTGAAGTTTCTTTCCATGAGTGATCAGGGCTGCCCGAGAGTGGAATGTGATGGAGTGATGGAGTGCCCTTTTAATATAGAGGTGTACAAGAGGGTGGGGAGGGCTCTGAGTATACCCTTCCTCCCCCATATGAGTTATGCAGAGTGGGTGTATGGGGCATTCCAGACTCGTCGAGATTATGATTTGGAAACACTTTTTTTTAGTTAGTCTAGTAGTCCGTTATTTCACGTGGAGTGCACGGTGTCAGGTATCCTTACGGAGTGAAATCCTCCCTGTGGAAGTGGTGATGCAGGACATTCTGGGTGAGGTTGGGAAGATTCGGGGTCTTGAGAAAGGCAGGTGGCAGCAGGAGGCCTGGATAAGGGCGTGGAGGAATATCAGGACTCTGTAGCTGCTGCCTGTTGATCTTGGGGTGTGCGGCTTTTCTTTGTATTCTTGTTTCACTCCCCTAGACTTTCAGATCAAATATATTTTTGAGAAAAGGCTACATGCATGGTGATGGTGATGATCCTTAGTCTGGCTCTCCCGTAGGGATTATGTTGTGCGCAATTTGGTTTGCACCATTTATTATGTTCTTGTTTTGTATTATCATATTCAATTATTTTGTAAATATGTTTTATTTATGATGGTTTTATTGTATATAAGTTGTTGTTTGTAAGATTTTTTCGGTGAACAAAATGAACCCCTCAATGGGCAAAGCAGGTGTACAGACCCAGGAACTCAGCACAGGGATGGTGGGAACCCCTCATAATGGGCACAGCAGGTGTGTAGATTGAGGAACTCAGCACAGGGATGGTGGGAACCCCTCATAATGGGCACAGCAGGTGTACAGATGTGGGCACTACAGACAGTAATAGATTCCTTTAAAAGAAACTGTCAGCATTATCTACATATTTAAATATTGGTTCTGGATGAGCTGACCCTTTCAATTTAACTCCTTCCCATCCGGCTTATAGTCAAATGACCCCAATAGAGTCTCCCCTTACATCAGGGTCCCTATCAGAGCCCCCTGGCACTAGGGTCCCCATCAGAGCCCCCTGGCACTAGGGTCCCCATCAGAACCCCCCTTACATCAGGATCCCCTTTAAAGCCCCTCCTTACATCAGGGTCCCCATCAGAGCCCCCCTTACATCGAGGTCCCCATCAGAGCCCCCCTTACATCAGGATTCCCTTTGGAGCCACTCCTTACAAGAGGGTCCCCATCAGAGTCCTCACTTACATCAGGGTCCCCATCAGAGCCCCCCTTACATCAGGGTCCCCATCAAAGACCTCCCTTTCCATAAGGGTCCCCATAAGAGCCTCTTCATAAATGAAAGGTCCGGATACAATCTTGCAGTGGATCAGATTTGACCCGCAGGCTGTAGTGTGAAGACCCCTGCTCTAAACCAAAGATTCTGATAGCTCCATTAGTTATCCCCTCCAAAACTGGAGGGAGGGATAATCACATTTCACCTGCAGTGACACCTATGGGTGCAACCAGTAATTACACCCAACAAAAGAGATACAGAGCCCTGCTAGGAGCACCGATGGACAAGGATATCAGTGTATGAAAACTCCAACAATGAACTTATTTGCTTCATTTTGGTCTGTAAAATGTATTATTGAATGTGTTTTGTTAAATCTGTTTGATAAGTGCAAAAAAAAAAAAATAAATCTTTGATCCTGCCAGAAATTCAGATCTGTCCCGTGTCCTCTACGCACTTCCTGTGTCCTCCCAAAAAGTTTATTTCAAAAGTTGTTTTCCATTTTTTTCAATCTGCAGCTTTCATTAGAAGAATCTCCGATGCTCCTGCCCTGAAGATATTTAGACACTTCCTGTTATGGGGTGACAACTGTCTCCCAACTGTTCTTCTGTGTTGTCACCCCGCCACATGCACCCCTGGTCAAGACTGCGAGAAGCCCTTCCAGCACAGAACACAGGCATGGCTCACTGTTGTCACTAATAGGAAATCTGCTCTGAGAAATGCCAGGCAGCCATCGCTGGAGTGCATGCAGACAGGAAGTGGCTGGAAAGAGACAGCGGGAGATCAGCAGCACCAAAGAGGAAAAAAAAAGTGAAAACAATATTTTATTTAAAGAAAAATGGCAATTGTGTATATTTATTACACCTAATTTATCAGGGAGATGTGACTGGGCGGAGTTATTTATTGGATGTGATGCTGCAGACAGGAACTATAAAGTGCTTTTGCTCTGTAAAATATAACAATATAATTCTGCTTTGTTGATATATAAATATATTGTGAGCTAAGCAGGATAGCAAAGAATAAAATACACTGTATATACATAGTGCAAACAGTTGTCATAGTAGACTCAACACATCTAACACTGGTACGGCTCACATATAGAGGAGCGCAGTACAAAGGCACAAAGCTAGTTAAGCGAAGAGGAGGTGTCCTGTAGTGCAGAAGATCACGGAATCCAGCAGCAAAAAAACCTTCCGCCATCTTGGTTCCTCCAGACGTCTCCTATCACAGGCCGAACACTTTCGGGTCCACCGAGGACCTCAGCAGCCGATTCCCGGCTCGGACCAGCTCACCCAGAGAGGAACCTGAGGACACATTAATGTCACTTTTATTTATTCCGGGTGCCGCCAAACAGGCAGTTAAATGAACAATCCGACTCGTGAAACTCAATGCAGATTCAGAAAAACAAAACCTACACAGTACAGGGGGGTTTCTGCAAGTCCCCGATCACACTGCCGCCACTTGGAAGCCGTCATCCCAGCGGCACGACTTGCATACGACTTCTCTAACCCCTTCCGGACCGCCTCGCCGTCGTTCTAGGTCGGTACTTTGGCGTTAAAAACCGCGTTGACGGCAGCAGACAGCTGGCATAACCCCGGTATTTTCTTCAACGGCTGGTGGTCCGCTTTAAGATAAAAGTGGTCTCCGCGGCGGATTCGCCTCAAGATCACTTTTACCGCCGCGTTTCATTTGTCACCGCCGGTAGCGGCGGAGACAATCCGATTCTTTACCCCCTGAGGCACTAAGTCGTGTGAGGGAATGATGGCCCCCCCACTCGGCTGAATGCCGTTGGATGACGGAAGCAACATCAAAACGTCACTTCCGCCCCAACGGCCTTAGGGCCAGTTCACACCATAGAAACGCAGTCCGGATGCGTTCCAGATGCTTTTCGGCATGTGCGTTTTTGATGCGAAAATTGGCCTGGGCAGGATAGGGTGAAAGTGCCCGGTAAGCAAGTGGTCAATGAATTGAAACACATTTTTTTCGTTCTACACATGTCTAATGCCCCGTACACACGATCGGACATTCCGACAACAAAATCCATGGATTTTTTCCCGACGGATGTTGGCTCAAAACTTGTCTTGCATGCACACGATCGCACAAATGTTGTCGGAAATTCCGAACGTCAAGAACGCGGTGACGTACAACACGTACGACGAGCCGAGAAAAATGAAGTTCAATAGCCAGTGCGGCTCTTCTGCTTGATTCCGAGCATGCGTGGAACTTTGTGCGTCGGAATTGTGTACACACGATCGGAATTTCCGACAACGGATTTTGTTGTTGGAAAATTTGGGATCCAGATCTAAAATTTTGTGTGACGGAAATTCCGATGGAAAATGTCCGATGGAGCCTACACACGGTCGGAATTTCCGACAACAAGCTCCCATCGAACATTTTCCATCGGAAAATCCGACTGTGTGTACGGGGCATTACAGTCTGTGCATTTTGCCTTCTCTGATTACAAGCAATAATCAGTTGTATTTAATGATTTCTGTAGATCACCCCTTTTAAAACAATATCCTGCTGTACCCACTTGAGGACCTCAGACATAGAAGATATGACCTAAAAAAAAAAAAAAAAACTGCAACAATGTTTCCAGGGCGGATCTCCTCCGTCCCGCTCTACTCCGGTGTTGCTCCCTCGATGGAAATATTCGGCATTACTGGCTGTCAGAATGCAGCTGCTCCTGAGCAGAATGCCACTTGCAGAGTAATACAATATAACAAGAGGTTTGCATTTACTATTTCTTTCTAATGTAGATCCAAGTTGTGACCTTTGATCTGCGTATGACATCACTTCAAGGCTCGGTTCACACCGCCACGACTTGTCACGTGATGTCTTTGATACGGTTGACCACCCCCTCCTCCTCAAAAAAACTCCACGCCTTTGGTCTCCATGACTGTACTCTTCGCTGGTTCTCTTCCTACTTATCCAACCGCACCTTAAGGCTCCATGCACATCTACGCATGTTGCTTTTGAGCGTTTCTACAGTGCTTTTTGCGGTGCTTGCCGCGTTTTTTTGGACACGTGTTTTTGCCGCGATTTGCGGTTTTTTTTTTTACACTGTTTATAGCTGGTTGCTAAGGAGGGGGCCGGGAAGCCAGCCGCCACATCCTTAACAACCGATGAGTCATCAGTTGTCAGCGGGCTTCCCGCTGAATGTAAAAAAAAGAATTGCTGGGAAATAAAAAAAAAAAAATCGAGAGAAAAAAAAACAGCGTGGGGTCCCCCCCCCAGGTCCGTACCAGGCCCTCGGCTCGTCCCCTCCCTTTCCTGACCTGCCGGGCTGCATGCTTGGATAAGGATCTGGTATGGATTTTGGGGGGGGACCCCCACGCCATTTTTTTTAATTTTGGTGTGGGGGTCCCCTCCGAATCCATACTAGACCCAAGGGCCTGGTATGGACCTGGAGGGGGGCGGGGACCACACACTGTTTTTTCTCTCGATTTTTTTTGCCGGCAATTCTTTTTTTTACATTCAGCGGGAAGCCCGCTGACAACTGATGACTCATCGGTTGTTAAGGATGCGGCGGCTGGCTCCCGACGACCCCCTCCTTAGCAACCAGCTATATACAGTGTTTAAAAAAAACGCAAATCATGGTAAAATCGCATTAAAAATGCGTGTCCAAAAACGCGGCAAGCACCGCAAAAAGCACTGTAGAAACGCTCAAAAGCAACATAGATGTGCATCGAACCTTAGCGTTTCTTGCAACTCTACTTCCTCCTCTCCTCTTGCTTTCTCTGTTGGGGTCCCCCAAGGTTCTGTTCTTGGACCTCTCCTATTTTCAATCTACACCTCTTCCCTGGGTCAGCTGATAGCCTCTCATGGCTTCCAATACCACCTCTACGCCTATGACACCCAAATCTATTTCTCTACCCCTCAGCTCACTCCCTCTGTCTCCTCACCTATCACTAATTTACTATCAGATATATCAGTCTGGATGTCACACCACTTCCTCAAACTCAATCTATCCAAAACCGAAATGATAATTTTTCCTCCTCCATATGCCCCTTTCCCTTCCCCTGATTTCTCGGTCAAAATCGCTGGCACAACTATAAGCCCATCCCCACATGCCAAGGACCTAGGTGTAGTCCTGAACTCTGAACTTTCCTTTAAGTACCACGTCCAATCACTGTCCAAATCCTGCCGCCTCAACTTCCGCAACGTCTCCAAAATACGCCCCTTTCTAACCAATGACACCACAAAGCTCTTAATTCACTCGCTGGTCATCTCTCGCCTCGACTACGGCAACTCCCTTCTCATTGGCTTACTCTACATAGTCTATCACCTCTTCAATCCATCATGAATACCGCTGCCAGACTCATCCACCTTACCAATCGCTCTGTCTCTGCTACTCCTCTCTGTCAATCCCTCCACTGGCTTCCGCTCACCCAACAAATTCAATTTAAAATACTAACAACTATGTACAAAGCCATCCACTATTTAGCCCCCAGCTACATCGCTAGCTTAGTCTCTAAATACCAACCTACTCGTTCTCTTCGTTCCTCTCAAGACCTTCTGCTCTCTATCTCCCTCATCACCTCCTCCCATGCTCGCCTCCAGGACTTTTCCAAAGTCTCTCCAATTCTATGGAACTCCCTACACCAATCTGTCTGCTTATCTCTTACGCTATTAGCTTTTAGGCTCCATTCACACTAGCGCGTTTTTTGATGCGTTTTGCAGAAATGCATGGGAATTTTTTAACATGGGTTCCTATGGAACATGTTCACATCAATGCCTTTTTGTACCTCTGCATTTTTGGAAAGGGTCAGGGACTTTTTTTCATGCAAAATGCAGTGTTTTGCATGTAATAGAATTCAATGGACCAGCATCAAAAACGCAAGTGCAGCGTTTTTGCAACGTTTTTACAGCGTTTTTGATGCGTTTTTGGCGTTTTTTTTTTTTTTCTTAAGTTAAAAAAAAAACGCAAAACGCGGCAAAAACGCTGCAAAAATGCTACAAAAACACTGCTCAAAAACGTGGCAAGCATCACAAAAAAAACTCCAAAAACGCTCAAAAGCAACATGCATAGATGCGAATCGAGCCTTAGACGATCCCTGAAAACCCTTCTCTTCAGAGAAGTCTACCCTACCCACACCTAACAACTGTATTTTCATTTTCTCCATCAGCTCACCCCCCACAATTATTACCTTTTTGTTTCACTTGACCCTCCCTTCTATACTGTAAGTTCTAACGAGTAGGGCCCTCTGATCCCTCCTGTATTGATTTGTATTGTAAGTGTACTGTCTGCCCTCATGTTGTAAAGCGCTGCGCAAACTGTTGGCGCTATATAAATCCTGTATAATAATAAATAATAATGTGACTTGAAAGTTCAAAGTCGCATGACAAGTCGCACTCCATTAACCGCAATGGAACATTTCTAATCTGTACGACTTAAGTCGCAGCGACTTAGAAAAAGGTTCCTGCACTACTTTTGGCCAACTTCATCACGACTTGCATTGACTACTGTCAATTAAGTTGCAAGCCACGTGGAATTCTCCTGGCAAAGCCGCACCTTAGGTCGCGTGACTTTTCGGTCGCAGCAGTGTGAACCTGAGCTTAAAGGAGGGCACAAGCAGCAATAAAAACTGACAGGGGTTCTAATCCATCTCCCCTCTATCCGCCTTATACTTCAACTCTCCCTGCACTGTGCTGGCAGATTTCATTATCACTTGTAAACTGGATGGGCACACGCTGCCTGACATAACAAAGGGTTGAAGACATCCGAATTTCCGTATAACGAAAAATTTGTACAAATTCATATTTGGAAAGAAACAAACCACTCATGTCTAGACCTGAACATAAGGATGTTTCTTAATCCAGTCTGAAGAGAATCACACAATTTAGGACAAAAAGTCTGGATTCTCTGTGAAGAAAAGTGTGAGGACCAGCATTTCTCCTGACATGGTCACCCTTCCCTTCAGTCTCTCATATTCTCAGGACTTACCTGCTTTGGCCTTGACCCAGGAGATGGCCTTCCCCACCAGCAGCTCCCACTCCGCATTCTGATCCAGACAGCTGGTGTGAAGCCAGATCACCGCCAAGACCGTCACCCACACCGACACCTTCACGTTCTGCAGAGGAGGGGAGAAGAAGACGTATCCATACAGTTCTGCTTTCCTAAACATTTCTTTTTTTAAAAAAACCTTTTTATTTTCATAGCATGCCTTATTTTACACCCAGTAATCTGTTCTTCTCTATGCAATGCAGGCAGATCATGGCTGATGGGAGGGAGCAAACAAAACACCTACCGCTCCCCCCCCCCACGGTCGGTCCGTCAGTTGTTGGCTCGATCGGCTAACCACACACTTACCCCATCTAGGTTGTGGGCTTGCCTCTCCTTCTCAGCGGCAGAACAAAATATTACAGCGCACACATGCAAAAAAAATATTTACCTCCTGCAAGGCTTATTTAAAACACCTAGACATTTTCAAAAAAACATTATCAAAACATATGGGGATTTGGTCACACCATATTGCTATATGGTGCTTAAGCCCACTTACTGTCACAAAGTACCCCATGATTAGTGGGTCCTACACTATCCATAGACTGGGAGATCCTGCTTCTCTGAACCATGAGAGTAATACACTCTTCTATATGGGAGAACTGAGGTCTCCACCCATGACACAGGTGGACACTAATGAGAGGTACTGATGAGGGAGTGGGGTGCTCCTCACCCAAAAGGATTTGGTCAGAATCCATACAATAGATTGTATGGATTACATCAGTACAGTACATCAGTACCTCTCATTAGTGTCCTCTTGTGTCATAGGTGGAGACCTCAGTTCTCCCATATAGAGGAGAGTATAGCTCCCATGGTTCAGAGAAGCAGGATCTCCCAATCTATGGATAGTGTAGGACCCACTAATCATGGGGTACTTTGTCGCAGTAAGTGGGCTTAAGCACCATATATTAATATGTATATAAAGAGCGCAGCGCTGGATTGGATATACAGTGAAAGATATACAGTGAAAAATATTTTAACAGTGAAAAATATTTTAACAGTGAAAAATATTTTGTTATGTGCAAATAAACCTGTGCACATTAATCACTAAAATAATGTCCATGAATTAAACAAAACCAAAATATGATTAAACGTCCATGGGATACGTGAAACACCACTCTGGATATCTGACTTCCACCGCTGTGAGACCCGTCACCAGAAAGATTGAAGGCTTACCGGACCGCCTTTTAAAAAAGGCATGAATCAATCACCGCTATGGATGCTGTCCCTCTCATAGATGGATCCTGCTGTGAAGCACTAGATGGTTGATCTCAAATCAGTTAGCCATGGAGGAGAGCCGATCCCGGTGGTATAGATATCCAAAAAGAAAGGGAGAAATGCTCCGATGGTGTAGTAAATTATTGGTTCCTTTATTAAAATGCCAAGAAGGCGTACAGCAATACAAAAATCCTTGCAAGGAATGATAGAACAACTCCGGTAAAAAATGAAAGTCCGCGCATGCGCAGTCCGTGCGTCTACACGGACTGCGCATGCGCGGACTTTCATTTTTTACCGGAGTTGTTCTATCATTCCTTGCAAGGATTTTTGTATTGCTGTACGCCTTCTTGGCATTTTAATAAAGGAACCAATAATTTACTACACCATCGGAGCATTTCTCCCTTTCTTTTTGGATATCTATACCACCGGGATCGGCTCTCCTCCATGGCTAACTGATTTGAGATCAACCATCTAGTGCTTCACAGCAGGATCCATCTATGAGAGGGACAGCATCCATAGCGGTGATTGATTCATGCCTTTTTTTAAAAGGCGGTCCGGTAAGCCTTCAATCTTTCTGGTGACGGGTCTCACAGCGGTGGAAGTCAGATATCCAGAGTGGTGTTTCACGTATCCCATGGACATTTAATCATATTTTGGTTTTGTTTAATTCATGGACATTATTTTAGTGATTAATGTGCACAGGTTTATTTGCACATAACAAAATATTTTTCACTGTTAAAATATTTTTCACTGTTAAAATATTTTTCACTGTATATCTTTCACTGTATATCCAATCCAGCGCTGCGCTCTTTATATACATTTTTAGTGGTGCCCCCTATCAGGGTTATAGCGTATAGCTGCAGGATATTTCTTCATAGGTTTATATTTTATATTTGTACACATGAGCACAATATATATTTTTTCATAGATTTATATCTTCATTTACAACAATTTACACCTAGCGCAAATTTTTCCTTTTTAGAATAACCATATATTAATATAGTGTGACCAAATCCCCCTATTTTTTGATAATGTTTTTTGAAAATGTCTAGGTGTTTTAAATAAGCCTTGCAGGAGGTAAATGTCATTTTGCATGTGTGAGCTGTAATATTTTGTTCTGTTTGTATGGTCTTATCGCTGCAACTTCTTTAATGCATCTTTTAGGGTGTGCCCCCCAAATATCTTGTTTGTCCTCCTCGGCGGCTTCCCCCTGCGTCTCCTCGGCGGTTTCTCCCTGCATCTCCTCCTCGGCGGCTTCCCCCTGCGCCTCCTCCTCGGTATCTCCTCCTCTGTGGCTTCCCCCGGCGTCTCCTCCTCGGCGGCTTCCCCCTGTGTCTTCTCCTCGGCGGGCTTCCCCCTTCGTCTCCTCCTCGGCAGGCTTCCCCCTGCGTCTCCTCCTCGGCAGGCTTCCCCCTGCGTCTCCTCCTCAGCAGCTTCCCCCTGCATCTCCTCCTCGGCGGCTTCCCCCTGCGTCTCCTCCTTGGCGGTTTCTCCCTGCATCTCCTCCTCGACAGCTTCCCCCTGCGTCTCCTCCTCGGCGGTTTCTCCCTGCATCTCCTCCTCGGTGGTTTCTCCCTGCATCTCCTCCTCGGCGGCTTCCCCCTGCGCCTCCTCCTCGGTATCTCCTCCTCTGTGGCTTCCCCCTGCATCTCCTCGGCGGCTTCCCCCTGTGTCTCCTCCTCGGCGGCTTCCCCCTGTGTCTTCTCCTCGGCGGGCTTCCCCCTTCGTCTCCTCCTCGGCAGGCTTCCCCCTGCGTCTCCTCCTCGGCAGGCTTCCCCCTGCGTCTCCTCCTCGGCAGGCTTCCCCCTGCGTCTCCTCCTCAGCAGCTTCCCCCTGCATCTCCTCCTCGGCGGCTTCCCCTGCGTCTCCTCCTTGGCGGTTTCTCCCTGCATCTCCTCCGCGACAGCTTCCCCCTGCGTCTCCTCCTCGGCGGTTTCTCCCTGCATCTCCTCCTCGGCGGTTTCTCCCTGCATCTCCTCCTCGGCGGCTTCCCCCTGCGCCTCCTCCTCGGTATCTCCTCCTCTGTGGCTTCCCCCTGCATCTCCTCGGCGGCTTCCCCCTGTGTCTCCTCCTCGGCGGCTTCCCCCTGTGTCTTCTCCTCGGCGGGCTTCCCCCTTCGTCTCCTCCTCGGCAGGCTTCCCCCTGCGTCTCCTCCTCGGCAGGCTTCCCCCTGCGTCTCCTCCTCAGCAGCTTCCCCCTGCATCTCCTCCTCGGCGGCTTCCCCCTGCGTCTCCTCCTTGGCGGTTTCTCCCTGCATCTCCTCCTCGACAGCTTCCCCCTGCGTCTCCTCCTCGGCGGTTTCTCCCTGCATCTCCTCCTCGGTGGTTTCTCCCTGCATCTCCTCCTCGGCGGCTTCCCCCTGCGCCTCCTCCTCGGTATCTCCTCCTCTGTGGCTTCCCCCTGCATCTCCTCGGCGGCTTCCCCCTGTGTCTCCTCCTCGGCGGCTTCCCCCTGTGTCTCCTCCTCAGCGGCTTCCCCCTGCGTCTCCTCCTCGGCGGGCTTCCCCCTGCGTCTCCTCCTCGGCGGCTTTCCCCTGCATCTCCTCCTCGGCGGTTTCTCCCTGCATCTCCTCCTCGGCGGCTTCCCCCTGCGCCTCCTCCTCGGTATCTCCTCCTCTGTGGCTTCCCCCTGCATCTCCTCGGCGGCTTCCCCCTGTGTCTCCTCCTCGGCGGCTTCCCCCTGTGTCTCCTCCTCGGCGGCTTCCCCCTGCGTCTCCTCCTCGGCGGGCTTCCCCCTGCGTCTCCTCCTCGGCGGTTTCTCCCTGCATCTCCTCCTCGGCGGCTTTCCCCTGCATCTCCTCCTCGGCGGTTTCTCCCTGCATCTCCTCCTCGGCGGCTTTCCCCTGCATCTCCTCCTCGGCGGTTTCTCCCTGCATCTCCTCCTCGGCAGCTTCCCCCTGCACCTCCTCCTCGGTATCTCCTCCTCTGTGGCTTCCCCCTGCATCTCCTCGGCAGCTTCCCCCTGTGTCTCCTCCTCGGCGGCTTCCCCCTGTGTCTCCTCCTCGGCGGCTTCCCCCTGCGTCTCCTCCTCAACGGCCAATATGGTCAATTCTTCACTCAGTCAATCGGGTCAAAGGACCCGCTTCCTGATTGGCCGGGAGGAGAATCAGGAGGCCAATAGTGAATATTAATTCACCATTGTCACACAACTGGGTGGGCTCAGAGCTCAGTGCTCTGCGCTCCCCGAGCCCACTCTTTTTTTTAAGCCAATTAGAGCCTCAGGCTCTAATCACGTGCTTCTAAATAAAACAAACAAAAAAAAAAAAAATTGAAATCCACGCTTCCGGAGCCCTGCATGTAGATTAGGGGCTGGGCGCATGGATTGGGGGGCGCCCCTGCTGGAGCGGCCGCCACTGGAATAAAAATCCAGTGAATGAAAGGGGCGGGCCATGGACAGTCAGGCTGCGGTGGAAAGGGCAAGATAATACTGGATATCCTTCAGCCAGGAAATTAGGCTCTCTCTGACTATCTGCAGCTTCTAGTTCACATTGTGAGAAGCTGTGGACCTGCAGGGATCTCCAAGCGCATCCCTACTGTACATCCTTGCAGGACCAATGAACTGATCGCAAGGCAGTCAATCCGGAGATCCATGCAGAGCAGAATATTTGGAGATCCATGCAGGTCTGTACAGTCAAACACCTGTCATTCATTTCTTTATAGATAGTACAGATGACTGCTATATGAGAGCTGTACTATTCCATAATGGATAGTGTAATGATTCGGTTCTGCCACTAGATGGCAGGATGTAAAACTGAGTATTTGCATTTGTTACATGTATCTTTCTTATTGTAACATTGTGATGTATTATATATATATTAATTATACACACACACAGTGTATGTATACAGTGTGTATGTGTTTGTGTATATATATATATATATAGATATATATATATTCCCCATTGGAAGATTTCCCCTCTTTTACTTTTCTGAGGACAACCCAAAATTTGGGATTTACTTTCACATACAATGATAATGACAAACAGGACAAATAGAGAGGGGGAATCTCTTAGAGCCCATTCACACAGGGGCAACTTTGGATCCGTCTTCAAGTCGCCCCTAGTCGCCTCAAGTCGCGCTACATGAATAAATCAATGTAAGTGAATGGATCTGTCTTAATGCACACTACTGCAGTCGCTCCGACTTCAGAAAAGGTTCCTGTACTACTTCAATCCGACTTGAAGGCAACTTGTACCCATTGATTTCAATGGAAGTTGCCTCCAAGTCTGATCACTGTTCATACTGAGGCAACTTTACAGGAAGCAGAAGGGAAACCGAAAGTAATTTCCTCCACTAAACAGCCAGCCCCCTCCTTCTCACACACAGCTGATAAGCTTTCATTGGCCACTTGTAAAGTTCCCTGTCCTGGAGGCGACTTCAAGTTGTGTTGTAAGTTGCCCCAAGTCGTGCTGTGATTCATACTCAAGTCGTGTCCAAGTTGCCTCCCAAAGTCGTGCTGGAAGTCGTGTTGCCCCTGTGTGAATGGGCTCTCAGTTGGGGACACGTGTGGGTGGAGCCACGCAGGGCCGTGCTGATTTAAAAGAATGACAGCTAGTATGGGGAACTTCTCCCCGTACTGCTGTCACAGGGAGGGGGGGGGGAATCGGCGGGTGGCTGCAGCATTGGGATCATGTTACATTTCCACCCTAAAAACAGATGGAACATGTAACATGTTCCCAAAGGGTGAACTTATCCTTTAATAATGGATAGTGTAATGAATCAGTTCTGCCACTAGATGGCAGGATGTGAAACCTGAGTAATTGCATTTGTTACATGTATCTTTTTTATTGTTACATCTTTCCATTATACTGCATGTACATACTATATACAGTGCCTTGAAAAACTATTCATACCCCTTGAAATTTTTCACATTTTGTCATGTTACAACCAAAAACGTAATTGTATTTTATTGGGATTTATTGGGATTTTATTATGTGTAAGTGGCACATAATTGTGAAGTGGAAGGAAAATGATAAATGGTTTTTAAATTTTTTTTACAAATAAATATGTGAAAAGTGTGACGTGCGTTTGTATTCAGCCCCCTTTACTATGATACCCCTAACTAAAACCTAGTGCAGGGGTCTCATACTGGCGGCCCTCCAGCTGTTGCGAAACTACAAGTCCCATGAGGCATTGCAAGGCCGACAGTTACTCCCACAGGCAGAGGCATGATGGGACTTGTAGTTTCACAACAGCGAGAAGGCCGCCAGTTTGAGACCCCCAATCTAGTGGAACTGCCTTCAGAAGTCATCTAATTAGTAAATAGAGTCCACCTGTGTGTAATTTAATCTCGGTATGAATACAGCTGTTCTGTGAAGGCCTCAGAGGTTTGTTAGAGAATCTTAGTGGGCAAACAGCATCATGAAGGCCAAGGAACACACCAGACAGGTCAGGGATAAAGTTGTGGAGAAGTTTAAAGCAGGGTTAGGTTATAAAAAAAATATCCCAAGGTTTGAACATCTCACGGAGCTCTGTTCAATCCATCATCCGAAAATGGAAAGAGTATGGCACAGCTGCAAACCTACCAAGACATGGCCGTCCACCTAAACTGACAGGCCGGGCAAGGAGAGCATTAATAATTTGGTTGCTTGTACGTATGTTTTTTGTTTTTTAAATATAAACAAACCGCAACAAAAAATGTAAAACTTTTCAATAAAAAATCTATAGAAAATAAAAATAAGAGAAGCAGCCAAGAGGCCCATGGTAACTCCGGAGGAGCTGCAGAGATCCACAGCTCAGGTGGGAGAATCTGTCCACAGGACAACTATTAGTCGTGATCTCCACAAATCTGGTCTTTATGGAAGAGCGGCAAGAAGAAAGACATTGGTGAAAGAAAACCATAAGAAGTCCCGTTTGCAAGAAACCATATTGGGGACACAACAAACATGTGGAAGAAGGTGCTCTGGTCAGATGAGACCAAAATGGGACTTTTTGGCCTAAAATCAAAACGCTATGTGTGGCAGAAAACTAACACTGCACATCACCCTGAACACACCATCCCCACCGTGAAACATGGTGGTGGCAGCATCATGTTGTGGGAATGCTTTTCTTCAGCAGGGACAGGGAAGCTGGTCAGAGTTGATGGGAAGATGGATGGAGCCAAATACAGGGCAATCTTAGAAGAAAACCTGTTAGGCCGCGCACACACGAGCGGAATGTCCGATAGAAAAAGTCAGACAGAGTCTTTTCATCGTATAATCAGCTCGTGTGTATGCCTCATCGGACCTTTTTTTTTCGAAAATTCTGACGGACCTAGAAATAGAACATGTTCTAAATCATTCCGCCGGAACCAGTTCCTATCAGGAAAACCGATCGTCTGTATGTTATTCCGACGGACCAAAAACAACTCATGCTCTGAAGCAAGGAAAAGACAGAAGCTATTGGCTACTGGCTATTGAATGCCCTTTTTCTAGTCCCGTCCTACGTGCTGTACGTCACCTCGTTCTGGACGGTTGGACTTTAGTTTGACCCTGTGTAGGCAAGTCGGAGCTCCGTCGGAGAAACCTTCGGAGTTTAGTCCGACGGCAAAACCGGTCGTGTGTGCGCGGCATTAGAGTCTGCAAAAGACTTGAGACTGGGATGGAGGTTCACCTTCCAGCAGGACAACGACCCTAAACATACAGCCAGAGCTACAATGGAATGGTTTAGATCAAAGCATATTCATGTGTTAGAATGGTCCAGTCAAAGTCCAGACCTAAATCCAATTGAGAATCTGTGGTAAGACTTGAAAATCGCTGTTCACAGACGCTCTCCATCCAATCTGACAGAGCTTGAGATATTTTGCAAAGAACAATGGGCAAAAATATCACTCTCTAGATGTGCAAAGCTGGTAGAGACATCCCCAAAAAGACTTGTAGCTGTAATTGCAGTGAAAGGCGGTTCTACAAAGTATTGACTCCGGGGGGCGCCATACAAATGCACACCACACTTTTCACATATTTATTTGTAAAAAAAATTGGAAAACCATTTATCATTTTCCTTCCACTTCACAATTATGTGCCACTTTGTGTTCGTCTATCACATAAAATCCCAATAAAATACATTTACGTTTTTGGTTGTAACATGAGAAAATGTGGAAAATTTCAATGGGTGTGATGAATGTTTCTTCATATTGGTGTGTGGGTAGTTGTTGTGTCATTTTGTCTTTTGGAATGCCTACAGACCACCGGCACTGGCAGAATTTAGACACATGGAGTGACGCCATACCTGGTCAGGGTTCCCGGCCTTTATGTCTTTCTTGGATATCTCCAGCAAAGCAGAGAATTTGGTGGTCAGGTTCCAGGATCCGTCTGCATTCTGCAGGGATATCAGCCAAACTGGAGTGGTGGGTGGTGACAGGGGGGGGAGGGGGGTAAATAAAAAAATGAAAGATTTATCATACAAGATAGAAATCCTATCAGATAACAGATATCTGTGTTATTCTGGCTTTCACATTTTTACAGGCTAGCTCGTCATTTTAAAAAAAAATGTATCTAAAGCCCAGCTCAGGCTGCCCTGGACATACAGGAGAGTGGCGCTACACTCCGCTGCATTCTGGAGCTTCCCACCACTAGACAAATTAGTTTAGTTCCAAATTCGTTTTTTTAACAAATTTTGTCAAATTCATTAATTCCGAAATTTCCGAAATTTCAAATTTCTGAAATTTTGAATTTCCAAATTTTTAAAATTTCTGAAATTCGAATATTTGAAATTTCATAAATTTTGAAAATTCAATAATTTGGAAATTTGAAAATCCAAAAAAAAAAAAGAATGAAAATTCAAAAACCCGAAAATCTGAAATAACTAACTAATAAATATTAAATTATAGGTATTGAAATTTCCCTTCAAATTCGTATTTTGGAATTTTTGAATTTCCGAAAATTCAAAAGTTCGGAATTTGAAAATTCGGAAATTCAAAATTCAGACATTTCGGAAATTTGAAAATCCAAATTTTCAGATTTCCGAATTTTCGAAAAAAGCAAAAAAAACGAATGAAACAAAAACAAATTTTTTTTTTGTCAGTGCACATGTCTACCCAGAAGAAGACAAGAAAGAGGACCTGTGATGTCAGGACTGGACCAAATACAGAAATTTGATATATATATATATATATATATATATATATATATATATATATATAGTATGTATGCAACAGTTTTTTATCACAAATGGTGGTAGGTGGATGGAGGGCACAAAGTAGAGCTGGGCGTTAGAGATTTGTAGATTATCTACTAAACGGACCTTTTACTAGCTCGGGGCAATTGCATTCACTGAATGATTGTTAAGATAAGACCCCAATCATATGGGCACTGACACCCATACTGCAAGCATGAGGTATTTGTTTTCGCTTCGGTAGCCTCCCCGAGCTGTGTGCAGACAGCCTATGGAAGTGGTTGATGACGCCACGGCTGCACAGACACAGCTGCATGTAAAAACTCAACAGGCATGCAGGAATAGGTGAACTGATCAGAACGCATGCGGTCTCCATTCTGGATCCCCAACAGAGTTCCCCTTTACATCAGTGTCCCTTTACATTAGGGGCTCCTCTTACATCTGGCTCCCCATCAGGTTTCCCCCCCCCCTTACATCAGGGTTCCCATCAGCCTGCCCCTCCCCCACAGTCCCCGTCAGAGCCCCCATATATCAAGGACCCCTCTTACATAAAGTTCAACATCAGAGTCCCCCATGCATCAGGGTCCCTAACAGAGTTCTACTTACATCAAAGTCACCATCAGAGTCCCCTTACATCAGGAACCCTCTTACATCTGGATCCCCATCAGAGTCCCCCATACATCAGGGTCCACATCAGAGTCCCCCATACATCAGGGTCCCCATCAGACCTCCCCTTACATCAGAGTCCCCTTACATCAGGGACCCTCTTACATCTGGATCCCCATCAGAGTCCCCCATACATCAGAGTCCCCCATACATCATCAGGGTCCCCATCAGACCTCCCCTTACATCAGAGTCCCCTTACATTAGGGGCTCCTCTTACATCTGGATCCCCATCAGACGTCTTCCCCTTACCACGGAGTCCCCATCAGCGGCCCCTCTTACATCAGGTTCAACATCAGAGTCCCCCATTGTATCAGGGTCCTTAGCAGACTTCCCTTTACCTCAGAGCCCCCCATCAGACTCCCTTTACATCATGGCCCCTCTTACAGCTGGGTGTTCATTAGAGTCCTCCTTTACACCAGGGTCCCCATCACCCTTACCATGGAGTCCCCATATATCAGGGGCCCCTCTTACATCAGGTTCAACATCAGAGTCCTCCCCATGTATCAGGGTCCTTAGCAGACTTCCCCTTACATTAGGGCCCCTCTTACAGCTGGGTCTCCATTAGATTCCTCCTTTACATCAGGGACCCCATCAGAGTCCCTCCTCAAATCTGTATCACCATCAGAGTCCCCCCTTATATCAGTGTCCCCATCAAAGTCCCCCCTTATATCAGTGTCCCCCATCCCAACAGTCCCTCAAGTTAGTGATACAAATGATCCAGAATAACTGTACTGTACCTGCTTCTGGACCATCTAAATAATGACCATGGCTGAAATCGTAATCTGTAATAAGGAAGACATCCTATTAATAATGACATTTTATATCATCCCAGTAATACGGAATCACAAACAATGAATGAACTGGACCCAACCCTGATTTAGAGGAAATTGGACTGTCCTATGGGGAATAGAGGTTCACTGCCGATTTGCTCCACCAGCACCATACCCATAACCATCAACCCATAGCCTGATAAAGGGGTCCCTTCCAAGTCTACTTTTTAATAAGCAGAGACCACAGTGCACCCCACCATTTGGACACACTGCTTTTCAGAGCTCAAGATCCCCACCTGGAGGTCACAGAGTGAACGGGCCATAGGACAAACATGTCTTATACTGAACAGCACCACCATGACATAAAAATCCCAGCTAAGCTTAATAAAAACTCCAAATAATCACAGTGATGTGTCGTACCCCATAGGGCTGTATGGCACACGAGTAACCCTTTCAATACCAGAACCGTTTTTTGGGCCTTTTGCACATGAAAAATTTTAGACCAAAAAGATTAGCTAAAACCCCCCGAAAGCAGCAACCTGGAAAAATAAAACAGTGGTAGTTCCAGCTTTTTATGTCATAGGATATTAGCACAACGGCTTATTTACCGCAACTGTTCAGTAAAAAATACACTAAAGTTACATTTTGTGCACCCACACGCATTTTTGGTAAAATATAAAAGATGAGCTTGCGGTGAGTAAAAAGGCACCAAACATGTCATGTGGTAAAAATTGCACGCACCAGTGAAACAGCGACAAACTTCAATACACAACATTTTCCATAGGCAATGCTTTAAAAGCTCCTATAGGTCATCATTTTGGATTTTACTGTGAATAATGGGCCTAGAATTATTGCCTGTGAGGCGATATGTGACATGTGTAGCACAACT
The DNA here is from genome assembly GCF_042186555.1 of Aquarana catesbeiana. Classification (NCBI taxonomy): domain Eukaryota; kingdom Metazoa; phylum Chordata; class Amphibia; order Anura; family Ranidae; genus Aquarana; species Aquarana catesbeiana. The sequence goes on along the minus strand of NC_133324.1, from coordinate 46,738,553 downwards.
GATGTTTTCATACATAGGTGCCCCTGGTCCATGCATTTAGGTATGATTGTGCATGTACACGGGGTCTCAACATTTTTAGGCTTTTTTTTTTTTAGTGCTTGGGTGTACCTTTTTTGTATACTTTTTTCACTTAACTACATTGCTACCACATAGGGGACCAATAGGTAGACCTGTGTTAGAAAACCAGGGACTCCACAATTTCTCAAAATGTACAGAATTTCCTATGGAAGGAATATAGCTTTTTTCTAGTTTTATGGTGAAGTTAATTCAGGAAACCCTGACCCTCATCAAGGCTGGGTGGGGGATTTCCAATATTGTACTATGAGCTTCGGGCTTGAAGTCATACTCTCTTTAGGGCAAAAAAAAAGCTACGGGTGTCAGAAGACCAAAAAGAATTTGCAAGGTTTGCCAAATGTCTAACCGGTATTTACCAAGATTTGGATATTGCCACAGAAGGACCTCTTGAACTGAACTTTACCTGGCTGTGGGCCATGATGAACATGACCTTCACAATTATGTGGATTTGTAAGACATCCTGTCACTGAGATACTTCTACATCAAAGCCTAAACCCTGAATTTTCAGCATTTAGTGGTATTCCTTTTGTCCCTGGAGCAACATGGATACAATCTATTAGAAGTACTCTAGGAGCAACAAGGACTGCATTATATAGAACCCACCAGAGATTGAGGGTCTGCATTGTATAGTACCCACAAAAGACTGGAGTCTACATTTAAAAATGCTACAAGAGACTGGGGTCAGTGTTGTATTATATCCACCAGAGACCGGGGTCTGCTTTATATAGTACCCACCAAAGACTGGGGTCTGCATTGTATAATACCCACCAAAGTATCCGCCTAAGCCTTGTGGTCTATATTGTATATTACCTATGAGAAACTGGAATCTACATTGTATAGAATCCACAAGAGATTGGAGTTTACATTGTATAGAACCTACCAAAGCCTGGAGTCAACATTGTAGCACCCAAAGCAATAGAGACCCCAGTCTCTGGTGGATCTCTATTGCTTTGTACCCACCAGAGACTGGGGTGTGCATAACGTAATAAAAAAGTCAAAAATCAAACTTCACCAACATGTGAATTCTTCACCGCTCTCTCTCAATTGGACTCACCAGATGAAAAATTGGATATATCAACTAGAGGACAACACTCTCCACAAATGATCATCAATCAGTTTTTCTCTCAACAATTACAGCATATTATGGGAAAGAAAAAAGGAGGAGGCTTCCATAGCGTAAAAAATATCTCACAGGCGTGTTAAGAAAACGATTTGGCCTGTTACTCCCTAGTGTCGGGCAGGCACTCTTCAAATGTGAGTGGAATGCAAATAGTTTAACAAGCCTGTGAGGTTTTTTTTTTTTTTTTACACTATGGAAGCCTCCTTCCTTTTTCTTTTCCGTGATATGCGGTGAGTCCAATTGAGAGAGAGCCGTGAAGGATTCACATGTTGGTGAAGTTTGCTTTTTGCGTTTTTTGTGATAATCACATAAGGAGAGACTGTTCACTCATTTGGTATATTTTTTGTTTATTATTTCAATATAGATATTCATCGTTGCACATTTTTTGATATTTTTTGCACCTTATCTCAGCAACTTTATAGTATGTTGCATAGAGTTTATATTATGCACTAGCACTTTATAGATATTGCATATTGAATTGGTTTAACACATTATATATATATATATATATATATATATATATATATATATATATATATATATATATATATATATATATATATATACCGTATCTCACAAAAAGTGAGTACACCCCTCACATTTTTGTAAATATTTTATTATATCTTTTCATGTGACAACACTGAAGAAATGACATTTTGCTACAATGTAAAGTAGTGAGTGTACAGCTTGTATAACAGTGTAAATTTGCTGTCCCCTCAAAATCACTCAACACACAGCCATTAATGTCTAAATCGCTGCCAACAAAAGTGAGTACACCCCTAAGTGAAAATGTCCAAATTGGGCTCAAAGCGCCAATATTTTGTGTGGCCAGCATTATTTTCCAGCACTGCCTTAACCCTCTTGGGCATGGAGTTCACCAGAGCTTCACAGGTTGCCAATGGAGTCCTCTTCCACTCCTCCATGACAACATCACGGAGCTGGTGGATGTTAGAGACCTTGCACTCCTCCACCTTCCATTTGAGGATGCCCCACAGATGTTCAATAGGGTTTAGGTCTGGAGACATGCTTGGCCAGTCCATCACCTTTACCCTCAGCTTCTTTAGTAAGGCAGTGGTCATCTTGGAGGTGTGTTTGGGGTCGTTATGTTGGAATACTGCCCTGCGGCCCAGTCTCTGAAGGGAGGAGATCATGCTCTGCTTCAGTATATCACAGTACATGTTGGCATTCATGGTTCCCTCAATGAACTGTAGCTCCCCAGTACCGGCAGCACTCATGCAGCCCCAGACCATGACACTCCCACCACCATGCTTGACTGTAGGCAAGACACACTTGTCTTTGTACTCCTCACCTGGTTGCCGCCACACACGCCTGACACCATCTGAACCAAATAAGTTTATCTTGGTCTCATCAGACCACAGGAGATGGTTCCAGTAATCCATGTCCTTAGTCTGCTTGTCTTCAGCAAACTGTTTGCTGGCTTTCTTGTGCATTATCTTTAGAAGAGGTTTCCTTCTGGGACGACAGCCATGCAGACCAATTTGATGCAGTGTGCGGCGTATGGTCTGAGCACTGACAGGCTGACCCCCCCCACCCCTTCAACCTCTGCAGCAATGCTGGCAGCACTCATACGTCTATTTCCCAAAGACAACCTCTGATCGTTCTTTGGTCGACCATGGCGAGGCCTGTTCTGAGTGGAACCTGTCCTGTTAAACCGC
>NC_133324.1:46339336-46435182 GCF_042186555.1 Aquarana catesbeiana | reverse complement strand
AGGTAATATTCCTGATTAGTGGTACTAGGCATAGCAAAAATTAGAACCAATATTCCCCTAAATAAGTAGTGGAGAACAGTAGTAAGAGGACCCCGTTAAGGATAGGATGAGACTGCCGACACAGACAGCAGGCCCCTATCTTCTATAGGCACTGCAAACAACTAGTCAGGAAGCATCTGAAGAAATAACTTTATGTCTACCTGGAGGACCTATCCCTAACCTAAAGCTACACCATACAATAGTATATAATAGTATACTATACAATCTGTTTGTACAGTCTCTGCTCAAGCTCCTTTAGGCTTCATGCACACTAGCACCGCCTAAACTTGAGTTTAGGAGCTTTTGGTGTTTTTTTGCCAAAGCTCCTAAACTCAACTTCATAAAAGCCTATGTGTCAGTGAAGTCCCCTATTGTTCTTACATCTAACGCAATTTAGCCTCGGTTAATGCTAGAAGTGTAGAAGAGAAACGTTACTGGATGAGATGCAAAAGATCCAAACTCACCGAAAGGCAGCTCGAATCTTGTGTCCAGCAAGATCTTATGGAGAGTGGGGTTCCTGGTTCCGCAGATCTCATCGTCCTTCATTAACACTTCAGCCTCCAGTGCTGACCACTCCCCAGGACCCTCCTGTAAAAAAGGGGGCGAAAAAAAAAAAAAACGGTGTCAGCCCACTAATAAGAGAACTACAATGGGTACAAAGATAACACAGCATCACCAACAGCAAAAAGATGAATGTACTAATACATCATTTACTTCTTAGGTTTCCTTGTAAAAGCCAAATTCCTTTACGATTTCCAGCCTGTATATATACAGTACACTCATCACGTCAGGAAGGAAAGAAAAATGCCCCAAAAGGTATACAGGCAGCCAGAAAACCAGAGAGTACCCCTAACCTTGCACCGATCTATCTTAAAACAAAATAAAATTGTGGCAAAAGTTTGATGCAACGATAATGTGGTCTGACTGCCCCCAAACTGTACGGAGAGAACTAAGCTAAGCAGGGCAATAACTTCTCCGCAGGATGTGGAAACCTTGCAAGAAGATCTGAACAAATGAATGGGGTGGGCAACTACATGGCACATTAGCTTTAATGTAAAATAATGCATTTGGGTGGCAAAAATATGAATGCAATCTATACACTGGGGGGAGAACCTCTGGGGGAATCTAGGATGGAAAAAGGACCTGGGAGTCCTAGTAGATGATAGGCTCAGCAATGTCATGCAATGCCAAGCTGCTGCTAACAAAGCAAACAGAATATTGGCATGCATTAAAAAGGGGATCAACTCCAGAGATAAAACGATAATTCTCCCTCCCGCTCTACAAGACTCTGGTCCAGCCGCACCTGGAGTATGCTGTCCAGTTCTGGGCACCAGTCCTCAGGAAGGATGTGCTGGAACTGGAGAGAGTCCAGAGAAGGGCAACAAAGCTAATAAAGGGTCTGGAGGATCTTAGTTATGAGGAAAGGTTGCGAGCACTGAACTTATTCTCTCTGGAGAAGAGACGCTTTAGAGGGGACATGATTTCAATGTACAAATACCGTACTGGTGACCCCACAATAGGGATAAAACTTTTCCACCAAATGGAATTTAATAAGACATGCGGCCATTCACTAAAATGAGAAGAAAAGCGGTTTAACCTTAAACTGCGTAGAGGGTTCTTTACTGTAAGAGCGGTTAGGATGTGGAATTCTCTTCCACAGGCGGTGGTCTCAGCGGGGAGCATTGATAATTTCAAAAAACTAGATAAGCACCTGAACGACCACAGAATACAGGGATATACAATGTAATACTGATATATAATCACACACATAGGTTGGACTTGATGGACTTGTGTCTTTTTTCACCTACTAAATGCAATTCCACACTCATTCCTCCAAAATGCAAAAGTTGGTAAAAGGGATGGTAAAACTGAATCTCATGTCTGTGGTTTGCAAGCTAAGAAAAGGACACATTTCACAAAACCACAACTATAACACAGCTCACAAGACTCGGACACAAAGCAGAGAAGGATGGAATACAGCAGCATCAGAAACCTCTCCTAATGAGCCCTGTTGTAAACTGGCACATCATAAATAGTCTGGAGAAAAGTTGAGGACTACACATTTGTCAGATCGGAGGTAGTAACCTATACTGACATACTGATGAACTGCACAGAGAAGAGGAACTCCACCCTACCAAGGTTAAAATTAGGAACCTACACTGACACACCAATAAACTGCACAGACAGGAGGAACGTTACTTTACCAAGGTCAAATTAAACTAGCACTATCTGAAGATTATCCCTGTATTGAATCCCTGGTTTCAGGTGTTTGGTCCTTATAGAGAGACGTGTCATGTCTGCGCATACACCTCTTCATAAGACATTGCCTCCTGGGATGTACGAAGTGGAGTGAGGTGGACATCCCAAGAGACAGAGCAGGAACCCTACGCGTTTTGCGTCTAGGTAAGCGGTCTCCAAACTGCGGCCCAGGGGCTGGATGCGGCCCTTTGCTTGCTTTTATCTTGCGCTTGGGGCATTATTCCCCCCACTGTCATCAACAGTAGGGCATAGTTCCTGGCTCTGACTCCAACAATGGGGCACTATTCCTCGAACTGACATTAATGATGGGGCACTATTCTTCCCAATGACATCAATGATGGGGCACTATTCCTCCCCTTGATACCAATGATAGGGGACTAATACTCCCCCTAGTACCAGTTATGGGACATTGTTTACTCCCACTGTCACAAGAACATTTTCTACTCCAACTGGCCACAGTGCGGCCCACCTAAAATTTTAGATACAGTAAACTGGTAATTTGTTTAGATAGTTTGGAGACCCCTGGTCTAGGTGGTGAAGCCGGAAGTGTTGGGTAGCACCTCATAAAATGGGTACTTAATATTTCCAAAAACGATTAAACTATTCAGGGTTAAGAAACAAGTGAGAATTTTTTTTTTTATTTTAATGAGTGGTGGTCGTCTAAGTTTTATATAGTTCAATAATTCTTGCTGTGATGAAGTTACCTTCATAACAAGTGATAACATGAAAGTATGGGAAGATGCATATTAACCACTTCAATACCAGGCCTAATCTTGCCCTTCTCTCCTTCATGTAAAAATCATCATTTTTTTGCTAGAAAATTACTCAGAACCCCCAAACATTATATATGTTTTTTTTTTTTTTTAGCAGACACCCTAGGGAATAAAAAGGCGGTCATTGCAACTTTTTATCTCACACGGTATTTGCGCAATAATTTTTCAAGAATTAAAAAAATAACAAAACAGTGAAGTTAGCCCAATTTTTTTGTATAATGTGAAAGATGATGTTACGCCGCGTAAATAGATACCTAACATCTCACGCTAAAAAATAGCGCACAATCATGGAATGGCGCCAGACTTCATTACTTAAAATACTCCATAGGCAACACTTTAAAAATTTTTTACAGGTTACCAGTTTAGAGTTACTGAGGGGGTCTAGTGCTAGAATTGTTGCACACACTCTAGCGCACGCGGCGATACCTCACATGTGTGGTTTGAGCGGTGTTTACATATGTGGGAGGGACTTACGTGTGCGTTCGCTTCTGAGCGTGAGCTATCAGGGACAGGGGCGTTTAAAAATTTTTATCATTTTATTTTTATATTTTACTTTTTTTTTTTTTTTTTTTTTACACTTTTTTTAACTTTTTTTTTTGATCACTTTTATTCCTATTACAAGGAATGTAAACATCCCTTGTAATAGGAATCTATGTGACAGGTCCTCTTTATAGAGAGATGTGGGGTCAATAAGACCCCACATCTCTCCTCCAGGCTGGAAAGCATGAGATTGGGAAAAAAAAATTCACAGATCTCATGCTGACAGCCGCGATCGCAGCTTCTTTTTTTTCCGGGTACCCGGGCATGACATCATAACATCGCGCCCGGGCCTCCGACGGTCATAGAGATGACTGGGGACCATCTGGTCACCAGTCATCTCTATCGTCCTCATCCGGCGCCGGCCAATTTTTTCTCCGGGCCCCTAATGGCATGGGAGGGCCCAGAGAAGCACCGGATGGCGGCAGGGGGGGGGGGGGGGCTGCAGAACTGCCGCTATGATCATTCTTATTGTGCACAGAATCGCCAGCTGCAAAGAATTATATCTGAATGAATTATCTAGCTGCAGGCATCATTCAGATATCACCCCACAAAGTAGAGGACGTCATTTTACAATGGCCGGGTATTGAAGACACCAAACATGCCTATAGCATGTTCCTAGCACTAAGTGGCCCCGAGATACGGGGCCCCAAAACCGGTTCGGAAAATGTCATTCTCTGCTGCAGAAAAGTGCTTGACGTTTTCTGAACTGATTTTTGGGGCCCTGTATCTCGGGGTCACTTTTTGCTAGAAACCCCAGCTTTGGAAAGTTTATGCTGCTAGTTCCACTGGGTTTGCACACCAAATTTGGGGTTCTTAGCACTAAGTGGCCCCGAGATACGGGGCCCCAAATTTGGTCAACTGTGTCCATCTGCAGCAATGTCATTTCAGGACCCTTTGGGTTCAGAGACCCCAAATTTTTGCTGCAGCTAGGGGGCATCTAGGAACCCTTAACTACAGAGTTTGAAGTTCGGGGGACCTATGGCTGCAAATGGACACACTGAGGCTGCAAATGGGCATTGTTGACCCTCTTTTCCACTTACAGTAGCTGCGCATTTCTCACCCTCGTCTTATACTCGAGTCAATAAGTTTTTCCCATTTTTTTTGTGGTAAATTAGGGCCTCGACTTATACTCGGAACGACTTATACTCGAGTATATACGGTATATATATATATATATATATATATATATATACACACACACACACACACACAAACACACACACAGTGGGGACGGAAAGTATTCAGACCCCCTTAAATTTTTCACTCTTGGTTATATTGCAGCCATTTGCTAAAATCATTTAAGTTCATTTTTTTTCCTCATTAATATACACACAGCACCCCATATTGACAGAAAAACACAGAATTGTTGACATTTTTGCAGATTTATTAAAAAAGAAAAACTGAAATATCACATGGTCCTAAGTATTCAGACCCTTTGCTGTGACACTCATATATTTAACTCAGGTGTTGTCCATTTCTTCTGATCATCCTTGAGATGGTTCTACACCTTCATTTGAGTCCAGCTGTGTTTGATTATACTGATTGGTCAAAGGAACTGCCTGAAGAGCTCAAAGACAGAATTGTGGCAAGGCACAGATCTGGCCAAGGTTACAAAAAAATTTCTGCTGCACTTAAGGTTCCCAAGAGCACAGTGGCCTCCATAATCCTTAAATGGAAGACGTTTGGGATGACCAGAACCCTTCCTAGAGCTGACCGTCCGGCCAAACTGAGCTATCGGGGGAGAAGAGCCTTGGTGAGAGAGGTAAAGAAGAACCCAAAGATCACTGTGGCTGAGCTCCAGAGATGCAGTCGGGAGATGGGAGAAAGTTGTAGAAAGTCAACCATCACTGCAGCCCTCCACCAGTCGGGGCTTTATGGCAGAGTGGCCCGACGGAAGCCTCTCCTCAGTGCAAGACACATGAAAGCCCGCATGGAGTTTGCTAAAAAAAACACCTGAAGGACTCCAAGATGGTGAGAAATAAGATTCTTTGGTCTGATGAGACCAAGATAGAACTTTTTGGCCTTAATTCTAAGCGGTATGTGTGGAGAAAACCAGGTACTGCTCATCACCAGTCCAATACAGTCCCAACAGTGAAGCATGGTGGTGGCAGCATCATGCTGTGGGGGTGTTCTTCAGCTGCAGGGACAGGACGACTGGTTGCAATTGAGGGAAAGATGAATGCGGCCAAGTACAGGGATATCCTGGACAAAAACCTTCTCCAGAGTGCTCAGGACCTCAGACTGGGCTGAAGGTTTACCTTCCAATAAGACAATGACCCTAAGCACACAGCTAAAATAATGAAGGAGTGGCTTCACAACAACTCTGTGACTGTTCTTGAATGGCCCAACCAGAGCCCTGACTTAAACCCAATTGAGCATCTCTGGAGAGACCTAAACATGGCCGTCCACCAACGTTTACCATCCAACCTGACAGAACTGGAGAGGATCTGCAAGGAGGAATGGCAGAGGATCCCCAAATCCAGGTGTGAAAAACTTGTTGTATCTTTCCCAAAAAGACTCATGGCTGTATTAGATCAAAAGGGGCTTCTACTAAATACTGAGCAAAGGGTCTGAATACTTAGGACCATGTGATATTTCAGTTTTTCTTTTTTAATAAATCTGCAAAAATGTCAACAATTCTGTGTTTTTCTGTCAATATGGGGTGCTGTGTGTACATTAATGAGGAAAAAAATGAACTTAAATGATTTTAGCAAATGGCTGCAATATAACAAAGAGTGAAAAATTTGAGGGGATATGAATACTTTCCCTCCCCACTATATATATATATATATATATATATATATATATATATATATATATATTTATTTATTTTTTTCAAACTAGCTAAAATTAAACGCGTTTAGCCGCGTTTGGGGCTTGAAATGCCTCTAAACTCAGCTTCTGAGCCCATTTTTTTGCGTTCCAAAAAAGCCTCTTAACTTAACTGCCTAGAAAGGACTGTAACTACCCTGTGTACATGGACTGATAAGATAACAGAGGAGAGTTCAGGAACAGTTGAAAAAAATGCCCAACTTCTCCTAAACGTCCGTTTACCAGCAGCAGTGTACATGAGGCCTAATGAAGAAGTATTAACGTACCGTATATACTCGAGTATAAGTCGAGTTTTTCAGCACATTTTTTTGTGCTGAAAGTGCCCCCCTCGACTTATACTTGAGTCAAGCACTTTTCTGCAGCAAAAAATTTCATTTTCCGAACCAACTTTGGGGCCCCGTATCTCAGAGCCACTTAGGGCTAGGAACACCAAATTTGGTATGCAAACCCAGTGGAACTGGTACCACTACATATCCAAAGATAGAGTTCCTAGCACTAAGTGGCTCCGAGATACGGGGCCCCAAAATCAGTTCGGAAAATGTCATTCTCTGCAGCAGAAAAGTGCTTGACATTTTCAAAACCAAATTTGGGGCCTCGTATCTCAGGGCCACTTAGTGCTAGGAAAGCCATTTGGTGTGCAAATCAAGTGGCACTGGTACCATAACATATCCAAAGATGGAGTTAATAGCACAAATTGGCCCCGAGATACGGGGCCCCAAAGCCGGTTCAGAAAATGTCATTCTCTGCTACAGAAAAGTGCTTGACATTTTCTGAACCGATTTTTGAGGCCCTGTATCTCGGGGCCACTTGGTACTAGAAACTCCAGCTTTTTGCGCACCAAATTTGGGGTTCTTAGCACTAAGTGGCCCCGAGATACGGGGCCCCAAATTCGGTCAACTGTATCCATCTGCAGCAATGTCATTTTGGGACCCTTTGGGTTCAGAGACCCCAAATTTTGGCTGCAGCTAGGGGGCATCTAGGAACCCTTAACTACCGAGTTTGAAGTTCGGGGGACTTATGGCTGCAAATGGGCACAGTGAGGCTGCAAATGGGCATAGTTGACCCTCTTTTCCACTTACAGTAGCTGTGCATTTCTCACCCTCGTCTTATACTCGGGTCAATAAGTTTTTCCCATTTTTTTGTGGTAAATTAGGGCCTCGACTTATACTCGGAACGACTTATACTCGAGTATATACGGTAATTATGAAAACAAAGCTTCATTACTTGTGTCTTTATATCTGCCCGGAGTTCAGTTTTAAGTTCACATTCCACGATTTTGTACAGATGAGGGAACAAGACAGGAAACAATTACCAACTGATGTCTATACTGCTTCAAAATATCACAACAGAGTCCAGCAAGATACAAAAAGCCAACAGATTTCCGAGAAGCCTTGTTCACATGTGAAAGGGCCCGATAATCTCTTTCTAGGATTGGTGAACTGTCAATACTTTCTTCATTAAATACTTGGTGACTATGGGGTCCCCATGTCAGGCACATGTAGAAGGGACCGCTGCAGAAACAGAACCTGAAAAAAATTCTCTGCTCCCAAAATGCACCAGGAACCGTCCCTGTTCTTCTATCAATTGGTAGTGGTAGGGATGGGCGCAGACAAACTATTTTAGTGGTAGGGGTGGGCACAGACAAACTATTTTAGTGGTAGGGGTGGGCACAGACAAACTATTTTAGTGGTAGGGGTGGGCACAGACAAACTATTTTAGTGGTAGGGGTGGGCACAGAAACTATTTTAGTGGTAGGGGTGGGCACAGACAAACTATTTTAGTGGTAGGGGTGGGCACAGAAACTATTTTAGTGGTAGGGGTGGGCACAGAAACTATTTTAGTGGTAGGGGTGGGCGCAGACAAACTATTTTAGTGGTAGGGGTGGGCGCAAACAAACTATTTTAGTGGTAGGGGTGGGCACAGACAAACTATTTTAGTCGAAGGGGTGGGCACAGACAAACTATTTTAGTCGAAGGGGTGGGGGCAGACAAACTATTTTAGTCGAAGGGGTGGGCGCAGACAAACTATTTTAGTCAAAGGGGTGGGCGCAGACAAACTATTTTAGTCGAAGGGGTGGGCGCAGACAAACTATTTTAGTGGTAGGGGTGGGCACAGACAAACTATTTTCAGGTGTCAGGTCCTAAACGTCCTGTTTCTTTCACTTAAGGAAAATGGGGTAAAACAGTTGAACTGGTTAACAGAGCCCTGGCAGGGATGCCTTGTTTTACCACAACTTATTAAAAGGTGCTTTTACTAAGTTATTAAACCCTTGCCAGCCAGCTGGAGCACAGAAAGTTATTACCGCTGAATATGGTATAAAACGGATTTATGTCACAAAAATCTGCCAACTTCTGAAGAGGCTGACAAGTAAATTGGTCACATCGGAGGCACAGCGGGAGTCCCCGAATCTTTGACACCATGTGGCTCAGAGTAGAACACAGAAGCAGCGGGGGACCCTTCTGAATGAAAGCCCAACATTTTCCTGTAAATGATTCCTGACAGCCAATTGGAAAATGCTGTGATCACAGAGCGTCCAATTGAGATGACCAAGTACAGCTTTATCTCACTTTCGCATGCTGGTGGCAACATTATTTTTAAAGCACAACTATAGGAAAAAATTTTTTTTGGAAAACCTGCCAATTAGCTTTTAAAAAAAAAAAAAAACAGCACCGGCTACAAAACTAACCTCCTTTCCAACGCTGCCCCCTGCAGCAATTCCTTTCTGCCACTAGACATCCTCAGATGTGCAGTCTTCACTATCATTCAACCCAGGTGCAGGGAATCAGTTCTGTGGTTTAAATACAATGTCCAATGTCATATTCAATGGCCAACTCATTCCAAGGCTCCAATTCAATGGACAAAGTGTTTTTTTGGCTCAAATTTGATGCCCGACACCCATTGCAGCTTAAATTCACTGTCCACCATCTTCTTAAGCCAAAATTCACTGGCCATCACCTTCTGAGGCTCAAGTTCACCGCCCACCACTGTCCTCAGCTCAAATGCAATGTCCACCAACTTTTTTCAGCTCAAATAAACTGCTCAATACATTCTTTAGCTCAAAATCAATGCTCTCCCCATTCTGAAGCTCAATTTCAATGCCCAACCATTTCCAAAGCTTAATTTCAATGCCCAACCCCTTTGGAGGCTCAAATGCAATGCCCAGCCCATTTGGTTCCTTAAAATACAATGCCCACCCCTTTTGGAGGCTCAAATACAATGTCCAACCCCTTTCAGAGGCTCAAATGCAAAGTCCAATCCCTTTCAGGGGCTCAAATGCAATGCTCAACCCCTTTCAGAGGCTCAAAAGCAATGTGCAACCCCTTTGGAGGCTCAAAAGCAATGCACAACCCCTTTGGAGGCTCAAATGCAATGCCCAACCCCTTTGGAGGCTCAAATGCAATGCCCAACCCCTTTGGAGGCTCAAATGCAATGCCCAACCCCTTTGGAGGCTCAAATGCAATGCCCAACCCCTTTGGAGGCTTAAATGCAATGCCCAACCCCTTTGGAGGCTCAAATGCAATGTCCAACCCCTTTGGAGGCTCAAATGCAATGTCCAACCCCTTTGGAGGCTCAAATGCAATGTCCAACCCCTTTGGAGGCTCAAATGCAATGCCCATTCGCTTCGGAGGCTCAAATTCAATGCCCAACTCCTTCTGAAGTTCAAATTCAATGCTCAACACCTCCTTCAGCACAATTCTACTGCCTACCACCTTCTACATCTCTGATCCACTGCCTATCACTTTCTACAGCTCAGATTCCCTGCCTACCACTTCTGAAGCTCAAATTCAACTGAGCATCAAATTTTGCAGCTCAAGTTTGATACACAACAACTTTTTCAGCTCAAAATCACTGACCATCACCTTCTTCAGCTCAAATTCATCGCTCACCACCGTCTTCAGCTCAAATTCAAGCCCCATCACCTTTTTCAGCTCAATTTTAATTCCCAACACCTTTTTTTGGTTCAAATATACTGCTCAACACCTTCTTTGGCTTAAATTCACCGCCTGTCACCTTCTTTAGATGCAAATTCATAAACCGGCCACTTCTTCAGCTCACAATTTACTGCCCAGTATCTTTGTCAGCTTAAACCGCATTGCATGCAAAGGCCCACTCTAGTCAGCATCACTAGAGCCAGAGTCCTCCCTTGTACAGGATCAGCCCACCACCTTCATTAAGAGACATATCCCCTGCTCACCCACCACAACTATTATTGTATATCTGCGTCTCCCATTCCTGCCGCCTTCCGCGGGCAAAGAAGATCAGCAGACCACAGGGTTTGACATGCCTGCTGTGAACATTTGACACAGATAAGGTTTTCAAACTGAAGACCTCTTAAAAAAAAAAAAAATCACCTAGGGATGCATAAATGTGTGCAGGTTATTATTGTATGAATGCCATGTGTTACAAGTGTAATAGTAAAAGCATAGTGGGCAACCGCAACTTGAGTTTTTCTGGCAACCCTGGATTGCCACAAGCACTATGGGCTTTTCTCAGCCTGGCCCCTAGCCAGACAAATGCAACACCGTCCCTACCAGCAGGGCATTAGTACTTAGGGAGAGTTCCACCTTCAACCAGGGACAAGTCTAGTGCATCAGGCCAGATCCAACCCAGAAGGAAAAGAGCCCTCACACCACACTCCCCTTGTTACATCTGAGAGGGATAGATATTACACTCGATCTTAACCAAAAAGCCCAGAGCTGACACAGATAGCTAGAAACCGGGTCATAAATTTTTTCTGTCTGTGTTGCATATATTCAACTATTCGTGTCTGATAAAACCGTTGTCACCAGAACCGTATGTTATTGTCAACCAGCCTGAGCTATTGAGCCCAGTAAACGGGCTAGAGCTCCACCCACTGGCAATAAAATAGTCATAAGCAAAATTTACATGGAAAAAAAATATGTTTTTGTTCAGATCATAGTTAAGAAAATCTACTCTAATTATTAAAAAAAAAAAAAAAAACAACAACAGCACTGTGTAGGCCCCATGATCTCACCTCATCCGACTGGCGGATGGTATGCAGAGGGATCCACACCGTTCCAACCATGGTGTCCCAGATAAGGCCTTTGTTCCACATCTCCACTATCAGCCCCAGATCCAGGCGACTGATCTCACTGAAAGACAAAACAAAGTTCTGTTATGGAGATATACCATCAATCACACTAAATGTCACTCTAAACCTTCATCAGCTACATGAAAAACCAAAAAGGCAAAAAAGTGTCCAAATGTCATCTATTTATAAATGTAATTTGTAAAGCCAAAAATGTAATTTTTAAAGCAAAAATCCTGCTTAAAAAAGAAAATTAACAGCTTTTGCTACAATGCTCATATTCAACACAAAGCTCTGCCTGCAGTAATTTCTTTCTGCCAGTAGATGTCACCAGTCATTCAAAATACTTCCTGGGCTGTTATAGACCCGCCCCTGAGGGGGGTGTCGTCTCGCCACCCTGTGCTCATAATAGTAGTATGGGGGGGGCACCTTAACACACACACATATACACACACACATTGCTTCTGTAACTTCGCATTTACTTTTATTTTTACATTAGACATTAGAGGTTTTAAAACTACTATGTAAAAACTAGAATAAAAAGTGCACTTCTGCCTTGCAGCACTGGGGTCGTTTGTTTGAATCCCAACCAGGACACTGTCTGCATGGAGTTTGTATGTTCTCCCTGTACTTGTAGGGGTGTCCCACCAACAGTCCAAAGACCTGCTGGTAGGATAAATGGGCTGCTGTCTAAACTGGTCCTAGTATATGAATGTATGAATGCGAGTTTAGGGGCCTTAGATTGTAAGCTCCTTGAGAGCAGCGACTGAGGTGAACGTGTGATAAATAGGCAAAGCACTATGTAAATTGTCAGCACTATATTATTATTATTATACAGGTTTTAGATAGCGCCAACAGTTTGCGCAGCGCTTAACAAAATAAAACTACAAAAACTATACAAAATACCTGCAAAAAAATAAAACTAAAAGTCTTGATTGTCCTTATAAAATATAAGTAAATAATTAAAACTCACAACAAAATACATAATATGCATTACATATGTTTTAAACTATAACAAATTTGTTAAATAGGGAAATAAAGAAAATGCAAATAAAATTTAAAAAAAAAAAACACATTTAAGAACAAGATGTGGAATTCAAAAAAGCAAAGTTTTTATACTCTTTAAAAGAGAACACGATAAGTTAAAGAGAAAAAAAAAGACAAAACGTTAAAAAAAAATAAAAAAAAATAATAATAATATGATTCTACACTGCCATCTATTGGCTGTGTTTTGTACTGCAATGATTTTCCCATCACAGGTCGGTGGGAATGGAGCCCAGGATTCTGTGCTGTCAGGTGAGATGACAACCATTTAGCAAGGCAACCACACTGGTCCAACCTGGCAAATCTAACAGACTGAAACTTGCAGTCCTACCTGCTACACATTTAGACACAAATCAGAAATTATAAAGCACTTCACTCACTTTAATGCTTGGAATGCATATTAACCTGGGACTAATTTTGATGCACTTTTCTAGATTTTCCTGACTTTTTTATATAATATATATATATATATATACACACACACACATACATACACACACATACACACACACACACACATACATATATATATATATATATATATATATATATACACACATACATACATATACACATATGTGTACATACTTGATTGTCTGCTTAGTGGATTTTTACGCAAGTACTGTACAAATGTATATAACCAGATTGTAATTATTTTCAGGCTTACATAAAAGGAATCTTTTGTTTTTAGGAGTAAGCGCACCATCTGGTTTTTCTTGATGGGACATTTCTCAAACAAACGCCGTTGGAACAATGTTTGCATATGGCTAGTTTTACTGTCTTCGAATGAGGAAGTAAATACTGTTGTGGTATATCAGGCAATATAAAACGATGGGCCAGGCAATGTATACAACTTTAGCTATTGCCATTGTGTTAAAGGAGCTCCAGTCAAACACTGGACCCAAGCTATGTCAATAAAAATAAACAGTATCTTGACCTTTTCACATATTTGACCCAACAGCATGTACTGTACAGTGCCATCTAGGGTTTGGTATTAGGAAAAGTTTCCATCAAAGAAACTGATATAAGAAGATGATTGAAGTAGAAAGGGTTATATGCCCATGTGGGAACGGCTAACAAGCTTTCTAAATAAAACGCCAGCAGCACAAACAAGGACTTACCTGGGGTACCCTATTCCCCTCCCTCCACTCGTCTCCACTCTCTCCCTGCTTCTTCTTTTCTGTTCTTGTTTTTCCTCTAGCCCCCCCCCCCCCCCCTTTCTGGGCTTTTGAAACTCTGGACGGGCTATAATGGCCGTGGCCAGTTATTCCCTTTTCAATCCCCCTTTCCTCCTAAATAACCTTTATCATGGGATGACACTAAATTACATTTCAGGAGAACATCATAATGTACCATTTTTCCTTTCAAAGTCTGAAGTCCTGTTCAAGGAGGTAACTGTGGACCAGCTATAACAGAAGTGATTTTAGCGTACCTCTAGTTCAAGGGTCTCCAAACTTTCTGAACAAAGGGCCAGTTTACTGTCCTTGAGGCTTTAGGAGGGGCCAGACTGCGGCCAGCGGGATTAAAAAAATGTCCTGGTGTCAGTGAGAGTAAATGGTGCCATTGGTTTTAGTGGGGGGGAATGGTGGTGGGAGTGTCATGGTCTGGGGCTGCATGAGTGCTGCCGGCACTGGGGAGCTACAGATCATTGAGGGAACCATGAATGCCAACATGTACTGTGACATACTGAAGCAGAGCATGATCCCCTCCCTTCTGAGACTGGGCCGCAGGGCAGTATTCCAACATGATAACGACCCCAAACACACCTCCAAGATGACCACTGCCTTTCTAAAGAAGCTGAGGGTAACGGTGATGGACTGGCCAAGCATGTCTCCAAACCTAAACCCTATTGAGCATCTGTGGGACATCCTCAAATGGAAGGTGGAGGAGTACAAGGTCTCTAACATCCACCAGCTCTGTGATGTCGTCATGGAGGAGTAGAAGAGGACTGCAGTGGCAACCTGTGAAGCTCTGGTGAACTCCATGCCCAAGAGGGTTAAGGCAGTGCTGGAAAATAATGGTGGCCACACAAAATATTGACACTTTGGGCCCAATTTGGACATTTTCACTTAGGGGTGTACTCACTTTTGTTGCCAGTGGTTTAGACATTATTGGCTGTGTGTTGAGTTTTTTGAGGGGGCAGCAAATTTACACTGTTATACAAGCTGTACACTCACTACTTTACATTGTAGCAAAGTGTCATTTCTTCAGTGTTGTCACATGAAAAGAAAATATTTACAAGAATGTGAGGGGCCTACTCACGTTTGTGAGAGATTAAATAAATATATATTTTATATATATATATATATATATATATATATATATATATATATATATATATACACACACACACACACACACACACCCCGGCCATTTTATTATTAGGTACACCTTGCTAGTACCGGGTTGGACCCCCTTTTGCCTTCATTCTTCGTGGCATAGATACAACAAGATGTTTGGAAACATTCCTCAGAGATTTTGGTCCATATTGACATGATGACATCACGCAGTTGCTGCAGATTTGTCGGCTGCACATCCATGATGGGAATCTCCCATTCCACCACATCCAAAGCTGCTCTATTGGATGAGATGTGGTGAGTGTGGAGGACATTGGAGTACAGGGACCTCATTGTCCAGTGGTGAGATGATTGTAGCTTTGTGACATGGTGCATTATCCTGCTGGAAGGAGCCATCAGAAGATGGGGACACTGTAGTCATAAAGGGATGGACGTGGTCAGCAACAATACTCAGGGAGGCCGTGGTGTTTAACCACTTCAGCCCCGGAAGAATTTACCCCCTTCCTGACCAGAACATTTTTTGTGATTTGGCAGTGCGTCGCTTTAAGTGACAATTGCGCGGTCGTGCGACGCTGCACCCAAACATAATTGACGTCCTTTTTTTTCCCCCACAAATAGAGATTTCTTTTGGTGGTATTTGATCACCTCGGCGTTTTTTTTTTTTTTGCGCTATAAACAAAAAAAAAAAAACTTTTTGCTATAATAAATATCCCAAAAAATATATAAAAAAAACAAATTTCTTTCTCAGTTTAGGCCGATATGTATTCTTCTACATATTTTTGGAAAAAAAAAAAAAAATCGCAATAAGCGTATATTGATTGGTTTGTGCAAAAGTTATAGCGTCTACAAAATAGGGAATAGATTTATGGCATTTGTATTATAATTTTTTTTTTTTTATTAGTAATGGCGGCGATCTGCGATTTTTATTGTGACTGCGACATTGCGATGGACAGATCGGACACTTTTGACACTATTTTGGGACCAGTGATATTTACACAGCGATCAGTGCTACAAAAATGCACTGATTACTGTGTAAATGACACTGGCAGGGAAGGGGTTAAACACTAGGGGGCGATCAAGGGGTTAATTGTGTCCTAGGGAGTGATTCTAACTGTGGGGGGGATGGGCTCACTACAACATGACCGAGATCACTGCTCCTGATGACAGGGATCCCTGTCATGTTGCTGGGCAGAACAGGGAAATGCCTCGTGCTCCGTGTCACGATCGCGGGCCCCCGGCAGACATACATTGCGCAGGACCCGCGGACACGCACACGAAGTACACGGCGGGCGCGCATGCACGCCCACTAAACCGCGTCTTAAAGGGGACATACAGGTACGCCCATTTGCCCAGCTGTGCCATTGTGCCGACGTATATTGGCGTGCGCTGGTCGGCAAGGGGTTAATACGATGCTCAATTGGTACTAAGGGGCCCAAAGTGTGCCAAGAAAATCCCCCCCACACCATTACACCAGCACCACCAGCCTGAACCGTTGATACAAGGCAGGATGGATCCATTCTTTCATGTTGTTTACACCAAATTCCGACCCTACCCTCTGAACGTCGCAGCTGAAATCGAGACTCAGACCAGGCAACATTTTTCCAACATTATTGTCCAATTTTGGTGAGCCTGTGCAAATTGTAGCCTCAGTTTCCTGTTGTTAGGAGTGGCATACGGTGTGATCTTCTGCTGCTGTAGCCCATCTGCTTCAAGGTTGGATGTGTTGTGTGTTCAGAGATGGTATTCTGCATTCCTTTGGGTGTAACAAGTGGTTATTTGAGTTATTGTTGCCTTTTTATCATCTGGAACCAGTCTGCTCATTCTCCTCTAAACTCTGACATCAACAAGGCATTTTCCTCTGCCGCTCACTGGATATTTTCTCTTTTTCGGACCATTCTCCGTAAACCCGAGAGATGGTTGTGTGTGAAAATCCCAGTAGATCAGCAGTTTTTGAAATACTGAGACCAGCCCGTCTGGCACCAACAACCATGCCACGTTCAAAGTCACTTAAATCCCCTTTCTTCCCTATTCTGATGCTCGGTTTGAACTTCAGCAGGTCGTCTTCACCACATCTAGATGCCTAAATTGCTGATTAGCAATTAGTGCTACAAAGCAGGAGGACTGGAGCGATATCATGACGTCACTTCCGGTGTAGGGCGGAAGTAAACATTTTTTTATTTATTTTTTTTTATATCTTTTGCTTACAAAAGGTAGAGGAGAGAGTTGAGGTCTTATTGACCCCAGTTCTCTCCATAAAGGAGGACCGGTCATCCCTTATTTCTATTACAAGGGATGTTTACAGTCCTTGTAAAAGGAATAAAAGTGACTAAAATAAAAATTAAAGGGACAGTGTAAAAAAAAAAAAAAAAAATTATATATATATATATATATATATATATATATATATATATATATATATATATATAAACAAAGAAAACATTTTTTTTAAAGCATCCCTATCACTCTATGCTCGCGCACAGAAGTTAACACATACATAAGTTGCGTCCGCCGTCCGCATACGTAAACGGTGTTTGCACCACACATGTGAGGTATCGCCACAAACGTTATAGCGAGAGAAATAATTCTAGCGTAGACCTCCTCTAACTCTAAACAGGTAACCTGTAAAAAATTGGAAGCATCGCCTATGGAGATTTTTAAGTATCGTAGTTTCTCGCCATTCCACGAGCGGGCGCAATTTTAAAGTGTGACATGTTCGTATCTATTTAATTCGGCATAACATCACAGGCTGCTTAGTAGTGCAGGCGTGGAGATTCAGATCTGGGCCTAGATCAGAGTCTGTCTGATGCCTGGTGTCCAATGAGGAACACAAAGGACCCAAACAAATCCCCCGTATGGGAGCACATTAACTGAACGTTTGGCCTCGCCCTGGACCCTGTATTCTACACATCTTCTGCCTTATCCCGGACCCTGTATTGTTAGAATGCTGCGCATCTTCTGCGTTAACCCGGAGCCTGTATTGTTAGAATGGCATCTTCTGCGTTACCCCGGACCCTGTATTGTTAGAATGGCATCTTCTGCGTTACCCCGGACCCTGTATTGTTAGAATACTATGCACCTTCTGCGTTACCCCGGACCCTGTATTGTTAGAATGCTATGCATCTTCTGCGTTACCCCGGACCCTGTATTGTTAGAATACTATGCATCTTCTGCGTTACCCTGGACCCTGTATTGTTAGAATGCTGCGCATCTTCTGCGTTACCCCGGACAATATAAAATCACAGCAGATTTGTATTGTGATTCATTAACATATGATCCAGACCTCCTCACCTCCAGGCTGGATCAGGACAGGCAGGTTTTCTTAGCAAGACAACAGGAGGGAGAAAAAAAAAAAATAAAGGTGACCAACTCATCAGAAAATGCAGGTAAAGTGTTCCTAAACCCCGGACCCTGCATTCACTAGATCCGGTCTCCCACAGTACACAGAACATGGAAATGCAATCATTTTAGTAAATATAAACTGATAAATACTTTTTCTCATCAGCAGTATATAGCAGTCTTGTGACTTCTATCAGTGTCTGGTTAAATCTTGTAGGAGGAGTTTTCATTCTCTGATTGTCCTATGAGGATGCTGGACTCCCTGACCCTCTGTCTGGACAGTGCTGATTGGCCCTGTGCTAATCACATGCACCCTCCTAAGAATACACACCAAACAGGGCATGTGTGGCTTGCCCCCAAAGCTCTGTACTATCCGGAGATGGATTGGGGACTGTGGAAGAAGGGGAGGACCAGGAGAAGACAGGATCAACCAGCCTTTTTACACAATGCAGAGGATTAGCCCCTTAGGTTCCACAGTGAGTATAACAAGCATGCTTTACTGCATATACAGACTGATTTTACTGTTGTGGGTTTAGTAACACTTTAATGGCCTTTATAAACCTGGCCAAAAAAAATCTAATTACTAAACCAGGTTTTATGTATGTGCTCGTCAATTCTGACATTTCTCTCCTACATGTAAAAATCCTTATTTCTTTGCTAGAAAATTACTTAGAACCCCCCAAACAATATATGTATTTTATTTATTTTTTTATTGTTTAGCGACGCCCTAGAGAATAAAATGGTAGGTGTTGCAATTTAGAATGTCACACGGTATTTGTGCAACGGTTTTACAAACGCAATTTTTTTCAGCCACTCGAATCACTTCTGCTTATAAGGGAATTGCGAGCTGAAATTTTTCATACCGGGATGATGCCTGCAGGTATCATTCTGGTAAAACCACTTCAAACCGAGGACGTCATATGACATCACACGGGCAGGTAGTGGTTAAAGGGATTATACACCTACCTACCTGCACCTTGTGTTTTTGCAGCTGTATAAGCTGTGCATTGATCATGTGGTATCATGGTGTCATTTGTTGTCCTGTACGCACAACTCAGAGTAAATCATCACATTCTGGTGTTTGTGTAGAAACAGGACACATGACACTGCACAGGTTAATGACCTTTGTCTGCAGTCTGAGCACTGACACTTCCCGTGAAGAAACTACATATCCCACAATCCCTGGGTCTCTGAGTCTAGCACTGGTGCAGGTTCAGTAACTAGATCTGACACAAGCAAGCAGAGCAGTGAGGGGAAGAGATGTGTTTTCAAGACATTTGCACGTCCACATTTGGCGTAGTTTGGACTGGACACTCTTAAAGAGAGTGCTCCTAATGTCAGCTTGTTACCTGTATAAAAGACACCTGTCCACAGAAGCAATCAGGTTCCAATCTCTCCACCATGGCCAAGACCAAGGAGGTCGGGCACAAGATTGTAGAACTACACAAGGCTGGAATGGGCTACAAGACCATCTCCAAGCAGCTTGGTGAGAGGGTGACAACAGTTGGTCAAATGGAAGAACCACAAAATAACTGTTGATCTCCCTCGGTCTGGGGCTCCATGCAAGATCTCACCTGGTGGAGTTTCAATGATCATGAAACCGGTGAGGAATCAGCCCAGAACTACACAGGAGAATCTTGTCAATGGTCTTAAGGCCGCTGGGACCATAGCTGGGACCATAGCTGGGACCATAGTCACCAAGAAAACAATTGGTAACACACTACGCCGGGAAGGACTGAAATTCTGCAGCATCCGCAAGGTCCCCCTACTCCAGAAAGCACATGTACAGGACCGTCTGAAGTTTACTAATGAACATCTGAATGATTCAGAGGAGAACTGGGAGAAAGTGGTGTGGTCAGATGAGACCAAAATCGAGCGATTTGGCATTAACTCAACTCGCCGTGTTTGGAGAAGGAGGAAAGCTGCCTATGACCCCAAGAACACCATCCCCACCGTCAAACATGGAGGTGGAAACATTACGCTTTGGGGGTGTATTTCTGCTAAGGGGACAGGACAACTTCACTGCATCAGAGGGACGATGGACGGGGCCATGTACCATTAAATCTTGGGTGAGAACCTCCTTCCCTCTGCCAGGGCATTGAAAATGGGTCGTGGATGGGTATTCCAGCTTTACAATGACCCAAAACCCATGGTCAATGCAACAAAGGAGTGCTGAAGAAGAAGCAATTTAAAGGTCCTGGAGTGGCCTAGCCAGTCTCCAGACCTTAATCCCATAGAAAATATGTGGAGGGAGCTGAAGGTTCGAGTTACCAAACATCAGCATTGAAACCTTAATGACTTGGAGAAGATCTACAAAGAGGAGAGGGACAAAATCCCTCCTGAGATGTCTGCAGACCTGGGGGCCAACTACAAGAAACGTCTGACCTCTGATTGCCAACAAGGGTTTTGCCACCAAGTACTAAGTCATGTTGTGCGAAGGGGTCAAATATTTATTTCACTCATTAAAATGCAAATCAATTTATAACTTTTTTGAAATGCGTTTTTCTGGATATTTTTATTGTTGTTCCATCTCTCACTGTTAAAATAAACCTACAAATAAAATTATAGACTGATCATTTCTTTGTCAGTGGGCAAACGTACAAAATCAGCAGGGGATCAAATACTTTTTCCCCTCACTGTAGATGAAGGGGAATTGATCAGCCATGACACTACAAACCGCAGCCACAACATCTGAGCTCATCATTTCAAGGTAAGGCAAACAAACACCACAGGGAATAGAACTATAGTAATACTATGTTAAAACAACAAAAGCAAAAGTGTACAGAGCTTTTAACCACTAGCCGACCAGCGCATGAAGATGTACGTCGGCACAAAGGCACGGTTGGGCAGATGGGCGTACAGGTACGTCCCCTTTAAATCGCGGCATTGTGGGTGCGCGCCCGCCACGTACTCCGTGAGTGTGCCCGCAGGTCCCGTGAACTCGATGTCCGCCCGGGGCCCGCGATCGTGTCACGGAGCGGGAGAACGGGGAGATGCCTTTGTAAACAAGACATTTCCCTGTTCTGCCTAGTGACATGACAGAGATCTACTGATCCCTGTGATCGGGAGCAGTGATCGCTGTCATGTCAGTGGTAGCCCATCCCCCCCCACAGTTGGAATCACTCCCTAGGACACACTTAACCCCTTGATCGCCCCCTAGTGTTTAACCCCTTCCCTGCCAGTGTCATTTACACAGTAATCAGTGCATTTTTATAGCGCTGATCGCTGTATAAATGTGAATGGTCCCAAAAATGTGTCAAAAGTGTCCGATGTGTCCGCCATAATGTCGCAGTCACATTAAAAATCGCAGATCGCCGCCATTACTAATAAAAAAAAATAATAATAATAAAAATGCCATAAAACTATCCCCTATTTTGTAGACGCTAAAACTTCTGTGCAAACCAATCAATATATGCTTATTTTGATTTTTTTGTACCAAAAATATGTAGAAGAATACATATCGGCCTAAACTGATGAAGAAATTCGTTTTTTATATATTTTTTGGGGATATTTATTATAGCAAAAAGTAAAAAAATATTGTTTTTTCAAAATTGTCGCTGTTTGTTTACAGCACAAAAAATAAAAACCGCAGAGGTGATCAAAATACCACTAAAAGAAAGCTCTGTTTGTAGGAAAAAAAAGGACGTCAATTTGGTTTGGGTGCAACGTCGCACGACCGTGCAATTGTCAGTTAAAGCGACGCAGTGCCGTATCGCAAAAAGTGCTCTGGTCAGGAAGGGGGTAAAATCTTCCGGGGCTGAAGTGGTTAATTCACAGAATGAGTAGCATGTGAATTCTCAGAAACAACCACAAGATGGCAGAGTACCCTTGTACATCAAAAGTTCTCCAGCACCGAGAAATTCAAAAATGTATTATTAGAAGTCTGCAGGGTGATGAGAGAAGATCGTACAATTTTGTCATGCTGTATGTGCAAAATTGCAACACAAATATCATTAAAAAGCAATGAAAACTGCAAGACAAAAATTGTAATGTGTGTGGCCAATGTAGAACTTGCAGGAAGAGGGGGAGAACTCAAATGCTTAGAGATTGACAACAAAAATATATTGGGGGATAGAAGGAACAGACAATCCAAGAATAAGGAGATTCTTCATCACCAACATTTCCCAGCAGGTCACATACACTGATCAGCCATAACATTATGACCACCCAACATAACCAGTCAAGGCATGGACTTCACTAGACCTCCGAAGGTATGCTGTGGTATCTAGCACCAAGCCTTCAGTAGCAGATCCTTTACGTCCTATAAGCTGTGAGGTGGGGCCTCCATGGATCAGACTTGTTTTTCCACCATATCCTACAGATACTCGATTGGATTGAAATCTGGAGTGAACAACCTTGAATTCATCGTGTTCCTCAAACCATTTTTGAATTAATCAGACCAGACCAACCACCTCCTCCCATTGCTCCGTGGTCCAGTTCTGATGCTCACGTGCCCATTGTAGGCACTTTTGGCTGTGGACACGGGTCAGCATTGGAAACCCTGATGGTCTTCGGCTACACAGCCCCATACACAACAAACTGCAATGCACTGTGTGTTCTGACCTATCAGAACCAGCACTGACTTTTTCAGCTGAGTTCAAGTATCTCTTCTATTGGATCGGACTACACAGGCCAGCCTTCACTCCCCACCTCCATCAATGAGCCTTGGCCTCCCATGACCCTGTTGACGGTTTGCTGCTTTTCCGTCCTTGGATTACCTTTGGTCGGTCCTGACCACTGCAGACCAGGAACATCCCACAAGAGCTGCAGTTCTGGAGTTGCTCTGACCCAGTCGCCTACCCTTTACAATTTGGCCTTTGTCAAAGTCACTCAAATCCTTACACTTGCATATTTTTTTCTGCTTTTATCAACTTCAGGGACAACATGTTCACTTGCCTAATATATCCCATCCACATTCAGTTGCCATTGTAACAAGAATCAATGGTATTCACTTTACCTATCAGTGGTCATATTATTAATGCGGATCAGTGTATATACTGGAGCCTCCAGATGACGGGTGACAGCAGAGCTGCCAATACAATCATAGGACGGTGTGTTTACAAGTCTGGCGTAATCACCGCTGACGTTATATGTAAATATGAAGGATGCCAGCCACTCCGGTGAAGTCATTGCCAGAGTACAAACAATGAGATGGCCAACAAAGTCACGCAACTGAAGAATGCCATTTACAAAAACAATGAGCCTGGTATCCAGGAAGAGAGCCGGCAACATTGTGCCCTAAAGGGTTTACATAATAAAGAGTATGCCAAGACTTAATGCTGGATCTTCCCGACTACAGAACCAACATCTTTCTACCCTACACAGAGGTGCATCACCTCTCAGTCCATACATAGACCTCCATCCTCTCCCACCCTACACATCACCTCTCAGTCCATACATAGACCTCCACCCCTTCATAGTCCCTACATGCCCTCTCACCCTATACATCACCTCTCATTCCATACATAGACCTCAATCCTCTCCTACCCTACACATCACCTCTCATTCCATACATAGACCTCAATCCTCTCCTACCCTACACATCACCTCTCAGTCCATACATAGACCTACACCCCCTCTCACCCTACACATCACCTCTCAGTCCATACATAGACCTCCATCCTTTCCCACCCTACACATCACCTCTCAGTCCATACATAGACCTCCATCCTCTCCCACCCTACACATCACCTCTCAGTCCATACATAGACCTCCACCCCTTCATAGTCCCTACATCCCCTCCCACCCTACACATCACCTCTCAGGCCATACATAGACCTACATCCCCTCCCACCCTACACATCACCTCTCAGTCCATACATAGACCTCCACCCCTTCATATTTCCTACATCCCCTCTCTGTTCATACATAGACCTACATCCCCTCCCACCCTACACATCACCTCTCAGTCCATACATAGACCTACATCCCCTCCCACCCTACACATCACCTCTCAGTCCATACATAGACCTCCACCCCTTCATAGTCCCTACATGCCCTCCAACCCTACACATCACCTCTCAGCTTATACATAGACCTACATCCCCTCCCACCCTACACATCACCTCTCAGCTTATACATAGACCTACATCCCCTCCCACCCTACACATCACCTCTCAGTCCATACATAGACCCACATCCCCTCCCATCCTACACATCACCTCTCAGTCCATACACAGACCCACATCCCCTCCCACCCTACACATCACCTCTCAGTCCATACATAGACCTACATCCCCTCCCATCCTACACATCACCTCTCTGTCCATACATAGACCTACATCCTCTCCCATCCTACACATCACCTCTCAGTCCATACATAGACCTACATCCCCTCCCACCCTACACATCATCTCTCAGTCCATACATAGACCTCCACCCCTTCATAGTCCCTACATCCCCTCCCAGTCCATACATAGACCTCCACCCCTTCATAGTCCCTACATCCCCTCCCACCTTACACATCACCTCTCAGTCCATACATAGACTTCTATCCCCTCCCACCCTACACATCACCTCTCACTCCATACATAGACCTACATCCCCTCCCACCCTACACATCACCTCTCAGT
Organism: Aquarana catesbeiana; assembly: GCF_042186555.1. Lineage (NCBI taxonomy): Eukaryota > Metazoa > Chordata > Amphibia > Anura > Ranidae > Aquarana > Aquarana catesbeiana. The sequence continues at coordinate 46,410,440 of NC_133324.1, read as the reverse complement.
CCATACATAGACCTCCACCCCTTCATAGTCCCTACATCCCCTCCCACCTTACACATCACCTCTCAGTCCATACATAGACCTCTATCCCCTCCCACCCTACACATCACCTCTCACTCCATACATAGACCTACATCCCCTCCCACCCTACACATCACCTCTCAGTCCGTACATAGACATACATCCCCTCCCACCCTACACATCACCTCTCAGTCCATACATAGACCTCCACACCTTCATAGTCCCTACATCCCCTCCCAGTCCATACATAGACCTCCACCCCTTCATAGTCCCTACATGTCCTCCCACCCTACACATCACCTCTCAGTCCATATATAGACCTACATCCCCTCCCACCCTACACATCAACTCTCAGTCCATACATAGACCTCCACACCTTCATAGTCCCTACATCCTCTCCCAACTTACACATCACCTCTCAGTCCATACATAGACCTACATCCCCTCCCACCCTACACATCACCTCTCACTCCATACATATACATAGACCTACATCCCCTCCCACCCTACACATCACCTCTCACTCCATACATAAACCTACATCCCCTCCCACCCTACACATCACCTCTCAGTCCATACACAGACCTCCACCCCTTCATAGTCCCTACATCCCCTCCCACCCTACACATCACCTCTCAGTCCATACATAGACCTCTATCCCCTCCCACTCTACAGATCACCCCGAAGTTCATACATAGACCTACATCCCCTCCCACCCTACACATCACCTCTCAGTCCATGCATAGACCTCCACCCCTTCATAGTCCCTACATCCCCTCCCACCTTACACATCACCTCTCAGTCCATACATAGACCTACATCCCCTCCCACCCTACACATCAACCTTAAGTCTATACATACCATACATAGAGCCTACATAGTCCTGTACAGACCCTACGTTTCTCCACCTACACGGGTGTGCATCACTTCTCAGTCTAAACATAAACCTCTATCTCCTCACAGTCCCTACATCCGCTCCCACCCTACATATCAACCCAAAGTGCATACATAGACCCTACATAGTTCTGTATGGACCCTATATTCTACCATCCTACACAGGTGAGCACCAACTCAGTCCATACATAGACCTCCATCCCTTCACAGTCCCTACATCCCCTCCCAACCCTACACAGCCATACATCACCCCTAAACTCCTTCTCTCCACACTGCCCATGCAAAGACCCCCATGTAGTCCTATATAGGATCCTAGATCTCGCCCACTCTACACATTCCTCCACAGTCCCTATAGTCCTCCATCCTACAAAGCCATACTCTCAAACCAAATCCCTCCCATCCTACATAGACCCTACATCATCGTATATAGATCCTACATCCTTTCACCCTACACAGTTGTATACCGCAACTAATTCCTTTACTCCAACTAGTACATATGTAAATCCTACATAGCCCTATATAAAATCTCCATCCTACACAGTCCTACATAGATACTACACAGTCCTACATAATTCCACCCCACACGGTCTTTTTATTTATTTATTTTTTTACTTTGAACAGTATCTTTATTGTAACATCAATAACTATATTAGGGTAAGAGCCTATCACTAACGGTTCCGCCGCAAGTGCATACTGTAGTGGGGACAGAGGGCATCCCTGTCGGTTGCCCCTAGTGAGGAGAAATTTGTCTGAGCTCCACCCATTTGCCAGCACTCTAGCCTCAGGGGCCTGGTAAAATAATTGCACCCACTTGATAAATGTAGGCCCTAATCCGAATTTTTCTACCGAGTCGAACGCCTTGGCGGTATCCAAGGCAACGACCATTCTGGATCCCACATTTTCATGTGGAGTTTGCAGGTTAATAAACAGCCTTCTGAGGTTAAAGGACGTGTATTCCTACCTGGCATAAAGCCAGACTGATCATACATATACCTGCCTAATGGGTCAATCTCAGAAGCCCAGAGCTCAAAATGGGTGGATTTTTGCTACGAGGATAGAGACTCCTCGAGAGTGGGTGGTGTATACGGAGTGATATGCCCATCCCTTCCAAGTGCGTTTAAGAGCTAGCTTTAAATCGGCCTTCAATATGCGTTTCTACCAGTACTAGAATATCGGCGCTTTTTTTACGGAAAGAGAAAATAGCCACCCTTTTAATTTTGTTGTTCATGCCCCGGACATTCCAGGTAAGGAACGTAAGGGGGGCATAGGGCAAAAAAAAGAGTTTGGAGGCTCCAGGGTGCTCATCACTTTCATCAACATATCTGATTTTTTTACAGTACCATTTTTCTCTGTCCTGCGTGTAACACATGTGCATGTCTCTAAACAGCTTATAATACATAATCTCCCTCCCCTCCATGCACTGTTCCCAACTTGTGCGGGCATAATTCCCAAATTTCCAATAATTGTATAACATTGTCCAACCTGTGAAAAAAAAGCATATAAAAAAAGGCCATAATGTGCATAGGACACTAACTAAAACCAATAGGCCTATACATACGAAGAGTTGGTAGGATGCGAGAGTCAGCATGCCTAGAAATAAGTTCCAACACAGGTGGCATGTGTAGTAAGGAGGGGCGAAACTTCGCTGTTTAATAAAACATAGCATAGGACTAAGAAGTGAGCTCTTCTGTGATTTGGTGTGGTGTCTTCAGCCGGGAAGAGCTTCAAACCACAAACAGCATATAGGGGATAATAAAAAGATGTTCCTGAAATAACTGTAGGGTTCCAATTTCTTCCTTGCAGCAGGTTAAAGCGGTGTTCCGCCCAAAAAAAAAAAAAAAAAATTAAAAGCCAGCAGCTACACATACTGCAGCTGCTGCCTTTTAACAATAGGACACTTACCTGTCCTGGAGTCCCCGCGATGTCGGCACCGTAGCTGATGTTTCCAGAAGCTAAGGGATACAGTCACTGACACAGAGACCCACCTGAGCAATGTAGAGGACTCCCTCCCCCCACTAAAAAACACCTCTGACAGCATGCAACTACAAGTCAATCAACTATTGCCAAAGCAGGATGCAATGGAGAACAGGCTGCGCCGGTGTAACTTATGCTTTATCGGGCTGCCAGAGGGGGTAGAGGGAGCGGACCCACATATACGGTAAGTAGGCATTTTCCCGTACATTAGTTGTAGAAAGAACCCACCATCTTGCTCCGGGGGGGTCCTAGTTTAATTGCCGGTATTTATCTAGTTTGGCCACCGCGCCCGTATTCTTTTTCTGCTTGGACATGATCCAGGGAGGCTCCGTGATATCTGGTTGTAAGAATCGGGCAGTTTTGGGTCTCAGGATTGTCGTTCCAGGGTATGAAACCAGCGGAGCTCAGGTCACCAGCGTCCTATCCTTTGCCGCTCTAGGCCATGCCCCCCACACCACACAATCTTAAATAAATCCTCCATCTTGCCACCCTACACAGTCCTACATAAACCCTACATCCTTCATAGACCCTACATCACCAAGCCCTCTATCCATCCTTTCATCCTACACTGTACCTACATCCCTGCAGAGTTCTACACAGTTCCTACAACCATCCACCATCCTACATAAAGCCTCCATCCTTTCATCCTACACAGTTCTACATAAACCTTCCATCCTTCACAGTCCCATCTAGACCCTCCATCCTTCTATCCCACACAGTCCTGCATACCCCCCCTATCCTTCCACCCTACACAGTCCTACATAAGCCCTAAATCACTAAACGCTACATAATCCCTACATCCTGTCCCCCTACACAATCCTACAAAGACCCCACATCCTTCCACTCCACAGTCTTGCATATACCCTCCACCCTACACAGATCCTATGTTACTAAACCCTACACCCTTTCACTCTAAGAAGTCCCTACATCCATCCACCATCCTACATAAACCCTACATCCTTCCCTCCTACACAATCCTACTTAAACCCTTCATCCTTCCATCCTACAATCCTACATAGACCCTACGTCACTAAACCCTACATCCTTACACCCTACAAAGTCCCGACATACCTGCACAGTTCTACACAGTTCCTACATCCATCCACCATCCCACAAACCCTACATCCTTCCACTCTACAAAATTCTACATAGATCCCACACCCTTCCACCCTACACAATCCAACACAGACCCTATGCCACTAAACCCTACATCCTTTCAACCTACAAAGTCCCTACATCCCTGCACAGTTCTAAACAGTCCCTACATTCATCCACCATCCCACATTAACCCTCCAATCTTTCCACTCTACACAATCCTACAGAACATTCTTCCACCCTACACAATCCTACACAGACCCTACGTCACTAAACCCTATATCCTTTCATTGGGCCAAATGTTGGCTGGTTTCTATTGAACTGGCCGATGCCACCCAACGTTCAGTCCCATGTGTACTAGGCTTGACTTTCACACTCCCCAAAGTGACACACACACTATAATCACATTGTACAATCTCATTAAGATTTACCAACAGTCATGTGGTGTGAGGATCTGCTTGGACATAAATTGAATGGATGGTTTAGGATCTTAGGTAGACCTCTAAGCTAGACATATTATATATACACATATACACACACACACACACACTTGGCAGATAACACATTTGATTATAAGCTGTGTGTCCAAGTCTCATCATTGGTTACAATGTAGAGGATGTCACTTACAACATGAAGTCCTGTTCCCAGCAGGGCTGGTCCCCTCTCACCGTCACCGTCGTACTCTTAACATTTTGCACTTTCAGTGTCACATACGTGTTGAATTTATCTACAAGAGAAGGAGAAGGTTTTAAAAGTTAACAAATGGCAGCAAAACCCCCAGAAAAGGACAAGGCAGTGACAAGCCGGGTAAAATTTTTATTTAAAAGAGATATTGACAGGATAGAATGAGTCCAGAGAATGTGCACTATAAGCTGCAGCAATTTAGATGGAGCCCATCTCATTTCCTAGCTGGAGGACATCCAGCATCATCTAAAACTTTCCTCCCCAACCTCACTGTCCCTGGCCCACCCCTTTCAGTCATTGGATTGCAGTTCTTTCAATAACGGAGGTTCAGCAAACACAAATACCCAAATACAGCCTGCCTAGGGATGTCCACTACTCCCGACTGACACCTACCCCTCAAGGCGTTTTGATTATTTGCATGACTCTCCCCAAGAGCCAGCCCACTGCTTGCATTCTTGAGAGAAGTACTGAGGCAGGGTGATGTGATGTTTTCAGTAAAAAATACAAAAATAAATGCACAGCCCCCTGTTGTCCCACCCACCAGCCATGATCTACCTGCATTGAAAAGAGCAGTGTTTCTCAACTCCAGTCCTCAAGGCGCCCCAACAGGTCATGCTTTCAGGCTTCCCATTATTGTGCACAGGTGATTTGATCAGTTTCACTGCCTTAGTAATTACCACAGCCATTTCATCTGATGGAAATCCTGAAAACATGACCTGTTGGGGCGCCTTGAGGACTGGAGTTGAGAAACACTGGTATAGAGCAGAACATAGACCCAGTGATCACATCACTATGTAATGAAAACCTCCACCACCTCCTTATTCAAGCATGTGCTTGAGCTCCCACAGTCTGATCAGCACTGTCAATGGAAGTCCCCTCCTTTACCTCCTGCTCTCTGCACTACTCCCGGCACCTCCCTCTGAGTTCGCAAGAGCCGGAACTACAGAGGAGGCATCGGGTATCCATGCGCACTGACAGTAGACGCTGTCAGCATGCATTGGGAACACCGCTGCAAACACTGGACGCCATACATCTGCTACCTAGTTGATTTGCGGCAGAACCCCTGGGGACCACCAAAATTTTCTTATGGACCATTAGTGGTCCACGGACCACTGGTTGGCGACGGCTGTGCTACGGGGCTGTGAATGAAGAGAGGGAGCAGCACAAAGCTTACAACAGCCTCTACACACAGGCACTATTGAGTGGGATACCAAAAGAAGTGGCATGGATCACTTATTAGGAAATTTAAAAAAAGATGGGATTGGAAATTTCAAAAATGTTTAATTTTCTTTTTTCAGAATGATCCTCAAGCATCTTAGCCGAACACCAGTATTAAAATTTTCTACTAACAACTCTTCGGCCCAAAGCAAACCTAAGTCAAAATATAAAAAAAGCAGAACTTTAAAAAAAAAAAAAAATATATGAATGGAGTGGAGAAGGGGTAGAACAATTATTCGTTTTTCTTTTTATTACAGTCAGTGTCCTGCTGGGATATGCGCTTCCTCTATTTGCCATGGTGGCCATTGTCATCAGGATAGAAAGTGATAGGAAATATAAAAATTTGAGTTGTTTGAGGAACAGGAGGCGAAGGGGAATCTTCCAAAGGGGACACTTGTTCTGGTGACAACTAAGAGGGGAAGTCATGTTGCGAAGGTTGGTTTAATCACAAAAATGTTAGCCCAGACATAAGATATGCAAATATATTGACCAAAACGGGACAAATCCCTGAAATCCTCAAGCCTTTAGCTTTCTACTGTGTGACACAGTGTAGAAGACGACTAGGTGTGAGATCACAAGACTGGAATGCAGCACATACTTGCGTCACAGCTGATAACAATAAGCGAATTTACCATTTTCAATCATTACGCATTTTCTGGGCTTCGCCAGGACAGCTGAGAAACGTGAACTTTCAGCAGGGGACCTGTCATTAAAGCTCAACTTCAGCTACGCAGAAAAGTCCAACCTACATATGTGACCTTCTTTAAGTTCAAAAATATTTTAGATTCTGTTCAGCTGTGTGATTCACTTGCATTATAAAAGCCAAATGTTTGTTGAAACCCATCGAACACACCTATATGAGATTGTTGAACATCCCATTACAAAACTATGACCATTAATACACAGCTGGTTCCCCCTTTACGGCTATAAAAAAAAAAAAAAGCCTCCAATTCACTGGAAAGGCTCTCCTCAAGACTTTGAAGGGTGTCTGTGGGAATTTGTACCCATTCACCCAGAGGAACATTTGTGAGGTCCGGTTCTGATGCTAGATGAGAAGACCTGAGATCCAATTCATTCCAAAGCTGTTTAGTAGGGATGATGTAAGAACTCCAAAGGCCCCTCAAGCTCCACTCAAGCTCCTCCAAAAGCTATTTAGTAGGGATGAGGTAAGAACTCTGAAGGCCACTCGAGCCCCTCCACACCAAACTGGTCAAACCAGGTCCTTATGAAGCTCTGGGGTACAGTCATGACTTTCCCCAAACTGTTACCAGAAGGTAGAATGCACACAATAGTCTAAAATGTCTTTGTGTGCCATAGTATTACCAGTGTCCTTCACTGGAAGCACATATCTCAGTCAAATGGAGGGGGGATCCACATACTGTCAGCCATATGGAGTACCCCGCCACACATCATGAAGGGGTTGACGCCACTCTCTTTTACAATTTGCTCTATGCTGCCGCTGCAAACACAGATCATACCGATCCTGGTGGCACAGACACCCTCATTTGGGATCCTTCTCTATTTACAGTCAACAAATAGTAGCAGCCCTGATGAAGGGGGGGGGCTTTTTCCCTGAAACGCGTTGGCTTGATCACTTGTTGACACGTTTAATAAACAACTATATATCCACCTCTCGACTTGCATTCCATTGGATATCGGGCGCTCCCTCTCTTTCTACCTCTACTAGTACACGCAAAACAGTCCTCAAGGCTGAAACCCAGAGGCAGCAGCCCAAGTCCCCAAAAAGGGCTTGCCACCTCCCTCCAGTGTAGCTGGGCAGAACATATCGGAAGAAAACCCTTCCAGTCTGCCCCAACCACCACCTAAACATTGACTCGTCATCAATTGAGTCAGTCCTGCGCAATCTCCAACCCTACAAAAGCTACCTCTTTTACAGTTAGGAATAGAGTTTTCAGCTGATTACAGGCCAGAACAATGAAATAGCAGAAGCACAATATGTGATAACCACCTGCTGATATCAAGTTCAGTGTTGGACAGATAGTGTAAAATGCTGCCATTCCCAGCCAAGGTTCCTCCAAAAGTTGATAGGGGTTTCCTGAGCTGTGGCTAACTGACCTCCCATCTGATGATGCATCCATAATTTAAGTCTAATGCAACTTGGCAGAGCCAGCTGCATGACACCAGTGAATTTTTTAGCACTCTATAAAAAAGGGAAATATTCTTCCCACTGACCCCCAATTCTAAGGGGCATTCTTCTCACTGACACCACAAATCTAAGGGGCATTCTTCCCACTGACCCCCAAATCTAAGGGGCATTCTTCCTACTGACCCCCAAATCTAAGGGGCATTCTTCCCACTGACCCCCAAATCTAAAGGGTATTGTTCCTACTGACCCCCAAATCTAAGGGGAATTCTTCCTACTAACCCCCAAATGTAAGGGGCATTCTTGCCACTGACCCCCATTGTAAGGGGCATTCTTCCCACTGACCCCCATTGTAAGGGGCAACCTTCCCACTGGCCCCCAAAGTAATGGGCAGTCTTCCCACTGGCCCCCAAAGTAATGGGCATTCTTAACACTGACCCCCAATGTAAAAAGAGGATTCTTCCCACCGAAATCCAATGTAAGAGGCATTCTTCCCACTGACCGCCAAAATAAGGGGCATTCTTCCCACTGACCACCAATGTAAGGGGCATTCTTCCAACTGACCGCCAATGTAAGGGGCATTCTTCCCACTGACCGCCAATGTATGGGGCATTCTTCCCACTGACCACCAATGTAAGGGGCATTCTTGGCACTGACCGCCAATGTAGGGGTGTTCTTCCCACTGACCCCCAATTATTTAATTTTAGCAGTAGTTTAAGAAATTATTACAAGGGTTCCTCTGGGGTAAGAAGGTTGAGAAAGGCCGGTATAATGCAACACAGCTCCGACTGTCCAACTCATTAACTAGCCCTTCCTATTTTCAGTTTTATTACACAATGATGGCAGCAAGATAATATGAAGATAGCTATAAAGATAGAGTAAGGATACCTACACTAGGTGTACTCTAAAACACAATTATTTTTAAAAATGAATTATAAAAAGGATGTAAGGCTATTTTCTCTCTTTATAATATGAAGTCACATTGCAGCAAATCTTGCTCTGGCCATCAGTAATTTCTCATGAAAAAGTTTAATAAAAACTTTTCCCCAGGGACTGATACGAGGAGCTCACTCTGTATGTATCTGGTGACCAGAGTCCAGTCCAATCACACTTATCTGTCAGAGAGCCTCCTGTCTTCTTTTATTAAGTCTGATAGCCATCAGTTCGTTCTGCTGCCGCTGGGTTTGTAGTAATAATCTGCAATACGGCTTTCTCCTGTCCTCCTCTCATTAGTTATTAAACAAGAAGGGATTTATCTATCAATCATCAGGACAGCTGAGCCATCTCTGTGTTCCCGAAATCCAGGCCAGGCATCCTCCATCTTAACCCCTTAGGGCTCACTAGTACCAGATCTAAAGCCAGACAAATTGGACCTCAAGGAGTACCAGTCATGGTTGGGCCTATGCATGAGCCTGAATGTTTTTTCCACTTATAACTGCTTATAAAAAGATTTATATCTGCCCCGCTATTTAACGCTACTTACACCAAGTATTACACTTCGTAATGGAGTTCCAGAGATCGGAGGTCCCCCATGTGACGGGAGTCGCTTTGGGCGGGGGGGCCCATGGAACGCAGAATCCCTTGGAGAGGTTGGGAAAACCTTGTTTCAGCTCCCCATGCACCTCCTATGTCTAAGTTACCCTGTGTCTATTAGGGGCACAGGGTGACTGAGAAAATGATGGCACATTGTAAGAGTTTTGTAGACTGTTCCCATGCCATCTGCAATACCTGATTAATCAAAGCATTGCTTAGATATGGATTTCATGGTCTTCAATGTAGGAACCGGTCCGTCTGCTACTTGGGGCTCCTGCTATTGTGTGAAGGTGTTCTGTGATAATGTGTATTGTGTCTTCTGAGCTAGAAGATGGCAAGTCTGACCTGAAAGGTCAGACCTCTGAGTCACCTAGGCTGGTAAAATGACTAGTTAATTGGTTCATGTTAATTTACGTTTCTGGTTACAGTTTGTATTGTTAGGGTTATATGATCAGGAGGGGGAACCTCCTTCTCAAGTGTATAAAAGCCTGTATTCTTGTTCAAATTAACAGTTCCATCTTTGCAGCCAAATGAGTCCTGCCTAGTTCTTGGTTGTAATATGCGGCTATAATATCTAATATCTATATTCAGACTGGAGGAAGCGGTATATATATGACGGAAGCACTGAAGCGGAATGTGGGAGGTTTCATTACATAGACATAGGAGGTGAATAGGGAGCTCAAACAAGGGTTTCCCAACCTCTCCAAGGGAATCTGGGTTCCATGGGCCCCCCGCCCAAAGCGATTCTTGTCACACCCCAAAGTCTGATTCCTTCCACCCTGGCAGCTGCCATAGCTCACGCACAGTTCCCCAGCTCCTGAGTGTTCATTACTGCAAATTTCTGAACTCCACACTTCCTAAAGACTTGTTATTAGCCCTACATAGCTCACATAAAGCATATCAGACCCACGTTTAAGGTCAGATCAGGTCCAAAAATTGAGTTATATGACGCAGAAGAAGAAAATAAAAAAGCAAAAAAATTCCAGAGTGACCCATTCCTCCTTCATTTGTGTCTCACATGTTCCCCCTCCCAGACACTGCAGATTACAGTGGGAAACACGGTCAAACCAGACAGCTGTGGACAGGACTAGGTGTGGCCAGGTGCTAATTAACAAGGTAATAGGAAAAAAACTGCGCCAAGTCAAAACTAATAAGCATTGAAACATATGTGAAAATTTTGAGGTTCACAATGATGACAGACCATAAATAAAATCCAAAAAGCAGCAGCTCACAATGTGATAACACAGAAAACTATATAAAGGAAAAAAAAGGCTGCGCTGCAAATGGAAAGTCCATACAGTAATTCTTGGATGGGCGATACAAATTCAATCAAGTGACGAACACCCAGGTGAATCGGAGTAATAACAAACATGCCACCACCTGATGAAAAACCTGCTTACCAGCTGGCAGGTAAAATCGGGCAGTTGGCTTATACCCAGCCAGGGCCTTTTCTCATGAAGGTGATCCGCTGACCGACTGGAGGTTGGATGCAAGTTGAAATGGATAGGATACTCAAACTCCTACCGGCAACACAAACCCTTAACCAGACATCACGAGACCCAGCCACATATAGAGGAAGAGAGACCATCCATAGCGTCATATAATAATTAACAAGGTACATGTGACAGACACCCCACATGCAAAGTCTTATCATCCTGCTGCAGAACAGGAAGGTGCAGCCTACATGAGGGTGACAACGCTGCTTTGAATTCAGAAGCAGTGCAGCATTGTTGTCACCCCATCACAGAAAGCTGCATGAGGTGAACTTCAGTGACAGTATTAAAGTTTTCCTAAAGCCACAACAGTAAAATCAGTGTGTATTATGCAGGAAAGCATGCTCGTTATACTCACTGAGGAATCTAAGGGGTTAATCCTCTGCATTGTGTAGAAAGGTGGTTTGATCCGGTCTCCTCTGATCCTCCCCTTCTTCCACAGTCCCTAATCCATCTGCTGATAGAAAAGAGCCTTGGAGGCACTCTAGCAATACACACCAAACTTAGCATGTGCAAAGAGGTTTATTTTGTTGGGAGGGTGCATGTGATCAGCACAGGGCAAATCAGCACTGTCCAGACAGAGGGTCAGGGGTCCTGCAGCCTCATAGGACAGTCAGAGGAGAATGAAAACTCCTCTTACAAGCTTTAACCAGACAGTGATAGAAGTCACAAGACTGCTGTATACTGCTGATGAGAAAAGGTATTTAGCTGTTTATATTTACTAAAATAATTGCATTTCCATGTACTGATGGACACCAGATACAGTGGATGCAGGGTCCTGGGTTTAGCAACACTTTAAGAGGTATTTATGAGGCATTGCTTACTTCAATTGAAAAAATAAATATAAAGCGGTTGTAAAAAAAAGAAAAGTTTTTTTCTACTTCTCTCTCCTTCATGACACTAAACGCCGCTCCACTGCCAAGATACCGTCCCACAGAGTCAACTGGGAAATTTATTTTAATAAAATGCTTTTGGAGTAAAAATCTATCTAAAGATAGTTTTCTACTCCAGGTACAAAAATAATTACGTTTATTCAGCATGAAATGGAGCTTATTAATGTAGCATGAGGCTGTATATTCCACATATTTACATTTTTGGTAAACTCGTTCAATGAATCCAAGCTCTGCAAGCTGAGATAACATTCACTGCATTGATGCATTCACATCATTTTGCAGTATACATGAAATAAAACAAAGTTCAGGAATATTCCTTTAAACCCATTGTTTTGCAAATCTTGCGTTTTGCAAGACAACCAACATTTTTTATTAAATTTTGACGTGATATACAAGCAGCGTCATGTCACAACTGAGTATAAAAGAGAAGAGAGGCACCTCTAAGTGTAGCAATACGGTTACATTTAATGAAGGTACAACATTTAGCAACATATTGCTACACTTAGAGGCGCCTCTCTTCTCTTTTATACTGTGTAGCTCCTGCTGGATTTTTGCCTCTAATCCCGATGTGGAGGCTTCCATTTGTGGATAGACATTTTATAATTACACAACCTGGTCACATTGCTATACTCATTTTATATGGACGATAGACAGAAGGACTTATGAATAAATGGTTGTGGAATGAATCATTTGAGTTTCTATTATTTCTTACGGGGAACTTTGCATTGATATAAGAGTGCTTTGGATTACAAGCATGCTTCTGGAACGAATTATGCTCACAATTTAAGGTTTTACTGTACATTACAAACTGTATGATTGAAACGGCTTGGATATCACTGTTTTGCTAACCTGACAGATTATTCTAAATAGGAAACCTTCATTTTGTTTGCAAATATTAAAGATTCTAACTACCAGCAAGAATAAGTCCTTACATTTAAATGGCACCTGTCATTTCAGATCCATCATGGCAACGCCTGTTAGCGGGCATCCACTCACCTGCTGCCGCCACATCCCTCACCTTGTTGTTTCACCTCCGCATCACCAGCCGTCCCATTAAAGTGAATGGGACTGTCGGTGTGTCAACAGCGGGTCAGAGGAGAAGCCACTGCGGTACAGATATGACAGTTGCTCTTTAAAAAATTTGATTTAAATCGAGCCTTTTCATAGTGATTTAAATCAAATCCACCCTGTTTGCATGTGCCCTGGTGTTTACACTGCAGACCTGGTGTGAACAAGCCCTATGCAAAGAGTGAGTGTTGGGGTGTCACGGCTCGGCCCACAGCGCCCTGCACTCGCTGTATTAGGTTGCAGAGAGTGCTGCTGATGTCATTACCCAGGACCACTTACCACCAGGAATGAATGAATAACTTGTATAGCGCTACATATGCGAACTAAAATCGCCTCAAGGAGCTTTTGCCGCCAGTGTCCATCTGGGTCTTCAGAAGAGATGGGTATTGAGATTCTTCCTGAAGGCCAGTTGGTTTTCTTCCGAGCGGATGTCCGTGGGTAGAGCGATCCATAGCCGTGGTCCTTGGACTGCGAACCTTCGTTCACCTTTTAATTTATAACGGATCTTGGGGATGAGGAGGAGGTTCTGGTTAGTTGACTGGAGGGGGCGACCTGGGGTGTAGTGCTTTATTTTGTCGCAGAAGTATTGCGGGGCTTTTCCTTGTGTACATTTGTGAGTGAGGCAGAGGGTCTTAAAAGTAACCCTGTCCTTCACGGCAAGCCAATGGAGGGTCCTCAGGGCCGGGGTGATTGATTCCCAGGGTTTTCTTTTTCCAGTAACCAGTCTGGCTGCTGTGTTCTGGACGATTTGTAGATGTGAAATTTGGTATTTGGGAAGTCCTAGGTAGAGGGAATTTGCTTAGTCGAGTCGGGAATTGATTATTGTTCCAGTTACTGCTGCTGTATCTCCTTCTGGGATGAAGGTGATGAGTCCACGTGAAGAAGGTAGTGGGATCCGCTGACTACTGATCCTATTTGTGCATCCATTGGCATGTCTGAGTCAAAGATGACGCCGAGGCTTTTGGCTTTAGTGCTGAGGGAGATGGGTTTTCCGAGGATGGTGAGTGGTGTGGACATCGTGCCAGGGTTTTTGTTTCGGTTTGCATGGAGGAAGAGGAGTTCTGTTTTGGATCGGTTGAGTTTAAGGGAGCTCTCTGTCATCCAAGCGTCGATCAATGAGAGACAGTTTTCCAGTGCCTGGTATTGGTCTTTTTTGTTGGTGACACGTAGGTAGAGTTGGATGTCATCAGCGTAGGAGTGATAAAGCGGGTCCTGGTTGCTGATTGCTGAGGAGTGGGCGGAGACAGATGTTAAAGAGCACGGACGACAGGGGTGATCCTTGAGGGACTCCGCATGTAATTTTACATGCTTCCAAAGTGAAAGCTCCTAGTTTCACTTGCTGGGATTGGTTCTCTAGGAAGGATGCGAACCAGTGTAAGTCTGAGCATGCAACTCCAGCTACTTCTGTGAGATGAGGGTTTTGTGGTCTACTGTGTCAAAAGCTGCCCTGAGGTCCAGCAGCACCAGGAGACACGATTCTCCTTCATCTGCTGCTTCGAGGGCGTCATCCCAGATTTTGGGGAGAGCAGTTTCTGTCCCGTGGCCAGGGTGGAAACCAGATTGTAGTGGGTCCAAGAGTTAATGGGTGTCCAGATGGAGTTGTAGCTGTTATACTACTGCTTTCTCGATAATTTTGGAGATGGTGTTGAGGCTTGTGACAGGTCTGCAGTCATTTGGGTCTTTGGTGGAGAAGATAAAGAGGGCCTAGTGCATTGCGTAACAGGCCAATAGACATCCGGAAAAGGTCATCAAAAAAAAGAGGGATCCCAGAGCCCCCCCCCCCCCCCCCCGAGTTGGACTTTAAGAGAACACTGGGTGCACAGTCCACTTACAATTTCCATGGTGGAATTTTAATATTTTATTTTAGTTGCAGTCATGTGCACTGCTCTATGCATAGTCCAGTAGTCTATTGGTCCTTCACATTAGGGAGCAAGAGAGGGTGGCTACATCCAGTGGGACCATAGAGAACGAATGTGGCCACCCTCTAACAGGAAGTCAGATCACAGCAGCGATAGAAGGAACTTTTTTTGGAGTTAATAGAATCACTTACATATTTTTTTAATTTTTTTATTCTAGAACTAGGGTTTAGCACAACTTTGATGTTTGGAATGTAAATCAGAACTACAGTAAAAACCTTGGATTGCAAGCATAATTCGTTCCGGAAACATGCTTGTAATCCAAAGCACTTGTATATCAAAGCGAATTTCCCCATAAGAAATAATGGAAACTCAGATGATTTGTTCCACAACCATTTATTCATAAGTCCTTCATTTTATAGTCCATATAAAAAGATTATAGCAATGTGACCAGGTTGTGTAACCATAAAATGTCCATTTACAAATGGAAGCCTCCACAAGGGGATTAGAAGCAAAATCCAGCAGGAGTTACAGAGTATAAAAGAGAAGAGAGGCGCCTCTAAGTGTAGCAATATGGTTACATTTAATGAAGGTACAACATTTAGCAACTCACATGGTTGATGATTAAAGCAGGCTCATCTAAGTATAGCAGGAATGCAGGGTAAAGCTGTCCACATAGACCATCCTCCGCAACCGCCGCCTCTCACCGCTGTCAGTCTGCAATCATGACCAGGAAGACTACCCTGCAGTATAGCGATTGAAGCGCTCTCGGAGCGCAGCGTGAAAGGGATGACGTCCATGGCTGTGCGGGGGATGATCTATGTGGACAGTTTTACCCCGGATGCCTCCATACTTAGATGTGCCTGTTTTAATCATCAACCATGTGAGTTGCTAAATGTTGTACCTTCATTAAATGTAACCGTATTGCTACACTTAGAGGCGCCTCTTTTCTCTTTTATACTCAATTGTGACATGACGCTACTTTTATATCAAGATATCGGTTGTATAAATCAAGTCAAAATTTATGAAAAAAATTTTGCTTGACTTGCAAAACGCTCTTAAACCAAGGTTTTACTGTATACGCAATCTAAAAAGGTTCTGAAAGGTACAAAACCACAGAAAGCCGCACCCACCCGGTGACTCTCACCCCTCCGCACAAGGAAGCGATTTTGTGTTACAAAAGAATCCGTCCGCAGCTAAGAAAATACTTTTAATGGCTGCCATTGTCTGTTTGTATCTCTTTCAGATGCTCCGGGGGATAAAAGCCGGAGAGGATTTGTCTGCCAGGAATACAAAGCTGCTCTGCTGCGCTTACAATGGAGGAAAGGGTTAAACCAGACGACGAAAAACGGTGCTGGATTACTCTCTGAGCAGAGATCTGGAGAGTATGGCGTGTATGAACCCTCATCTCTCTTTCATTAAAGGACCGCTGACTGTCCTGCCATTTTACTATCTAGGACAGAGGCTCGGCCATGCCTGCAACCTTCAGCATTACAGAATGAAGAGTGCTATTATTTAAAGGGCCTGTCCACCTAAAAGTGACATTTAAGTTGTAGCCTACAGTATATAAGTGAAAAACTACGGACACAGCCCACTGCTTCTGATAGCGAGATCTCCATTCCATCATTCTCAGCTCTGTTCCTGTCCACCTTTGTGTGCCCCAGATCTTCCTGTTACTTCCTCCAGAATAGAAGGCTCCCATTCACACTAGTGCGACCCCCAAAAGTGTTGCTATTTGTGGCTTTGGCGTGAAACTTTGATGCAACTTTGGATGGGCGAGACTTGTACGCGACTTTGGTTTTGACCCATGATAAATGGACAACTTTTGCACAACTGGTCGAATGTATCACATTTAGGTGCGACTTACACCCAACTTTTGAGGGTTTACATTGCAGTCTATGGCACTCAAGTCGCAAAAAGTGTGAATGGAGCCTATAATATAAATAAAACCCAGCAGGGATGATGGGAACCCCTAATAATGGGCACAGCAGGTATGCAGGCCCAGAAACTCCATGCAGGAATGGTGGAAACCCCTCACAATGGGCACAGCAGGATTTTCCTATGGTGACAACACTGTATAAATCCAATACAGCGAGCCAGCGTTGCCCCCCTAGGACAGGAAGCGTCACTGGCAGGATCACCAGGTGTAAAAAATGGGGGAAAAAATTCAGGAAAAAAAAGAAAAAGAAAACTAAGGACTGGTAAGCTGCAATACATATACATTTTTGTTTTTTGGGGTTTAGATTCACAAAGTACTAGAACACCTTATTGAAGGAAGGCGTCCATGTAAAGTGGGCACAGCAGGTGTACAGTTCCAGGAACCTAGCACAGGGATGGTGGAAACCCCTTATAATGTGCACAGCAGGTGTACAGACCTGGGAACTCAGCACAGGGATGGTGGGAACCCATCATAATGGGCACAGCAGGTGTACAGACCTGGGAACTCAGCACAGGGATGGTGGGAACCCATCATAATGGGCACAGCAGGTGTACAGACCTGGGAACTCAGCACAGGGATGGTGGGAACCCATCATAATGGGCACAGCAGGTGTACAGACCTGGGAACTCAGCACAGGGATGGTGGGGACCCCTCATAATGGGTACAGCAGGTGTACAGACCTGGGAACCCCTCATAATGGGCACAACAGGTGTACAGACCTGGGAACTCAGCACAGGGATGGTGGGAACCCCTCATAATGGAGTGCACGGTGTCAGGTATCCTTACGGAGTAAAATCCTCCCTGTGGAAGTGGTGGTGCGGGACATTCTGGGTGAGGTTGGGAAGATTCGGGGTCTTGAGAAAGGCAGGTGGCAGCAGGAGACCTGGATAAGGGTGTGGAGGAATATCAGGACTCTATAGCCGCTGCCTGAATCTCGGGGGGGGGGGGGTGGCTTTTCTTTGTATTCTTGTTTCACTCCCCTAGATTTTCAAGATCAAATATATTTTTGATAAAAGGCTACATGCATTGTGACGGTGATGTTCCTTAGTCTGGCTCGCCCGTAGGGATTATGTTATGCACAATTTGGTTTGCACCATTTATTATGTTCTTGTTTTGTATAATCATATTCTATTATTTTGTAAATATGTTTTATTTATTTATTATGGTTTTATTGTATATAAGTTGTTGTTTGTAAGATTTTTCAATAACCAAAATTAACCAAAATTAACCCCTCATAATGGGCACAGCAGGTGTACAGACCCAGGAACACAGCACAGGGATGGTGGGAACCCCTCATAATGGGCATAGTAGGTGTACAGACCTGGAAACTCAGCACAGGGATGGTGGAAACCCCTCATAATGGGTACAGACCTGGAAGCTCAGCACAGGAATGGTGGAAACCTCTCATAATGGGCACAGCAGGTGTACAGACCCAAGAAATCAGCAAAGGGATGGTGGGAACCACTCATAACGGGCACAGGAGGTGTACAGACCTGGGAACCTAGCACAAAGATAGTTTAAACCCCTCATAATGGGCACAGCAGGACTATCCTAAGGTCACAACATTGCATAAATCCAGTGCAATCGAGCATCGTTACCCTAGGACAAGAGGTGTCACTGGCAGGATCAACAGGTGTAAATAATATGGGGGGGGGGGGGAGAGAACTAAGGACTGGTAATGTGCAATACATACATTTCTGTGCCAACAAACATTTACCGTAATTCCTGCTATTCAGTAACCCAAGAGCTTTGATAACTAAGAGGAAAAAAATGATTCTGTGAAGACACCACTGTGAACTAGGCCAACAAATCAGGGACTTATATCCCAGCTCCCAAAACTGAACCTCACCCCCATAAAATCGGTCACCCTCCTGTGGATGTGACGTACTAGACTCATTTACTAAGGCTGTAAAACAGTCTGCTAGTGTTGATCCCAGCCATACAAGAAAGTATATCCCAACCATAACAATGTCCCGGCCATGTTGGACAGAAAATCCCACCCACGTCGAAGAGAATATCCCGGCCATAACAATGTCCCGGCTGTGTCTGAGAGAATATCCCAGCCATAACAACATTCCAACCATGTCGAAGAGAATACCCAGGTCATTACAATAACCACAGCCATGTTGAAGAGAATATCTCAACCATAATATTCCAACCATGTCGAAGAGAATATCCCGGCCATAACAATATCCCAGTCATGTTGGGGAGCATATCCAGCTGTCCGTTAGAGCAGTGGTTCTCAACCCTGTCCTCAAGTACCACCAACAGGCCATGTTTGCAGGTTTTCCTTCATCTTGCACAGGTGCTTTAAATCAGAGTCAATGGCTTGGTATTTTGGACAGCTATTTTATCTAAGAGAAATTCCCAAAACATGGCCTGTTGGGGGTACTTGAGGACAGGGTTGAGAATCACTGTGTTAGAGGATCCCCACTCCCAGACTTCTTCACAGCCCCCGTACATCAATCTCGTACAAGAGAACATCCCGGCCACGTCTGAGACCATATCCAGACCGCGCTGGGAAGAATTACTTTCTTAATTTTCTCAAGATGTAAAATTTGAACCATGAACGGCTCACGACTATAATTGGCAATTCTAAAAATATGACTCCATATCTCAAGATGGTTGATGTGTCAGCATTGTCACTTTTAATGGCGGAGTATTTCTCATCAGGGACCAATCAGGTTTAATTACCGTTTTAATACTTAAACACTCTAATCCTGGAAACAGCTCCTAATAGGACTCACCAGACTCTTATTGAGGGCAGAACAAACTGTCAAGTATATCTAAAGCTTAAATTTTACCAAACTTTGGATAGAGTAGATGACTTAAAATGGTAAGGTAATTTTTGGCATCTGTCTCATTAGGGAGATTTCCCTCAACTTCCTGTAGACTCAAACAGGAAATGAGAGAAAATATCTTTAGACTAGAGTCCTCATTGGAAGATTTACCCTTCCCTCCTATTCTGGTGAGGACCTATATTCCAGATATGCATGATAAAGCAACAGATCAGTAGATTGCACAGCTAAAGCCTGCAGCCCCCCTCAGGAAGGAGCATGCATGTCTAAAGGGATGGGGGGATTTGTTCTTTTATTTATCTATGTCAGGGTACTCTAAACGCTAATAGAAGCCTTCTGGCCCCTCCCACAAAACTCAGAGGAAAGACAACCAGGTGGATCCGGTGATGACATCACTAGGTCTGAAAATGGGCATTTCCTGAAAGATGACTAAAAATGTTTTATTGCATATTGATCTGGGGGGAGGGAACAAGGGAAGACATTATATGTACAATACACTTTAGCTTTAATCACTTGCAAAGGTTCTCTTGTTGATATCTGTGTATTTGTATATCTTTTTAGGCTTTAAACCTACCTTTGAGGAAGGAGACTGAAGCTCTTATTAAATACTGACTGCTAATTTGGTCCCGGCATCAATGACACATGGTCACAAGATGTAAACCTCAGACATGAAATATGAACAAAGCATATGCCTCTATGGCAGAGGTCTCCAAACTGCGGACAAGGGGCCGGATGCGGCCCTTTGCTTGCCTTTATCCAGCCCTTTGGCCATTATACCCCCTACTGTCAGCAACATTGGAACATAGTTCATGCCACTGACAATGGGGCACTATTATTCCCACCGATACCAAGGATGGGGCACTATTTCTTCCACTGACACCAAAGATGGGGCACCATTCCTCTCACTGACACCAAAGATGGGGCACCATTCCTCTCACTGACACCAAAGATGGGGCACTATTCCTCCCAATGACACCAACAACAGGATATTATACCTTCCACAGACACCAATGATGGGGGACTATTCCACCACTGACACCAACGACGGAGCACTATTCCTCCCACCGATACCAACAACATGATACTATACCCCCCACTGACACCAATGATGGGGGACTATTTCCCCCCCCCCCACTGACACCAATGATGGGGGACTATTTCCCCCCCCACTGACACCAATGATGGGGCACTATCCCCCCCCCCACTGACACCAATGATGGGGCACTATCCCCCCCCACTGACACCGATGGGGGACTATTCCCCCCCACTGCCCCACTGAGACCAATGATGGGGGACTATCCCCCCCTCCACTGACACCAATGATGGGGGACTATTCCCCCCCCCACTGACACCAATGATGGGGGACTATTCCCCCCCCCCACTGACACCAATGATGGTGGACTATTCCCCCCCCCCACTGACACCAATGATGGTGGACTATCCCCCCCCCCCCCACTGACACCAATGATGGGGGACTATTCCCCCCCCCACTGACACCAATGATGGGGGACTATTCCCCCCCACACTGACACCAATGATGGGGGACTATTCCCCCCCCCCACTGACACCAATGATGGGGGACTATTCCCCCCACTGACACCAATGATGGGGGACTATTCCCCCACTGACACCAATGATGGGGGACTATTCCCCCCCACACTGACACCAATGATGGGGGACTATTCCCCCCCACACTGACACCAATGATGGGGGACTATTCCCCCCCCCCACACTGACACCAATGATGGGGAACTATCCCCCCCCCACTGACACCAATTATGGGGGACTATCCCCCCCCCACTGACACCACTGATGGGAGACTATTCCCCCCCACTGACACCAACTGTCTGAAGAACAGTAAACTGACCATTTGTTTAGAAGGTTTCGAGACCCCTGATCTATAGTGTGCACTTGTCTCAATTCAGAGCATTAGGTGTCATTTCTGCCTGCTGCCTCTTTCCTCTGCCATCAGCATGAGGCACTTCTGACAAGTTTTTCTGACATCAAGAGATAAAATGGTGACGGGGAGGGAGCTACAGCACATAGCCTGTGATTGACAGCCTCAGCTCTGTTCCTGTGTACTATGTGAAGGGGTGAGTCCCTTCCCTTCAGTCAGCTCTCACTAAGATCTGCAGTGTGTAACCGCTTTCTAAAAACTCAGACAAGCTGTATAAATTCTGCACTTTGAATGGCTGCAGAAAAGAGAAGACTGCAGATAAACAGGTAAAACATATGTAGGCACATTTGCTTCATTTCTGTGTATCCCCTGAGGCCAGTCACTTAACTGGGTATATGCGAGGGTTCACATCCACTTTAAATTAACGGAGGGGCATAGTGCGTGGTAGAGTGGTAAACCTCCAGGGAACACCAGGCACAGCATTGTCTTCATATGACCAACTGAAAACCAGACTCTCTAAATCCTTTTCCGGTCAATTTAAAACAAAACAAACCAGCCGCCCCCCTCCGATATGACCCCATTCCGATAAGGTCCTACGATAAGCTGCCCTGATCCGCTCTTTAGCTCTCTGATTAAAATCTCTGCTTAGTTAAGGAACTCTGGTAAAGAATTTTCATCAAACATCCTTATCATAGAAGAACCTCCGAGACCCAACATCAGAGCGAACCAAGAATAAATCCTGCAACTGGCTTGATGTAGAAAAGAAAGAAAATTGTAGGGTATGTATATTGTTCGTGTAATTATTATATATATATATACACACATATATATATATATATATATATATATATATATATGAAAGGGGCGAGCCAAAGGCAGTCAACCTGGGTGAGAAAAGGGACTAGATGATGCTGGATGTCCTCCGGCCAGGAAATGAGGAGGGCTCTGACTTGCTGCAGCTTCCAACGCACATCGCGAGAAGCTCACAGTGTGCGGTGAAATCAGAGCAAGCCATTTCAGTCCAGGAGAGGAGACTGTACAACTCTGCAAGACTTAAGAGAAGGTTGGAGGTCAGATTTAACCATTCTCTATTAAAAAATATAAAAAATTATCGAGAAAATAAGGATATACAGGGTATTAAGAAGGGAGGTTTAGAATACAAGATGTCAGTATATGCAGATGATATCTTGCTTTACATTACAAATCCCTTGATTTCAATACCAAACCTGATATCTGAATTTAAACGATTCGGCGCACTAAGTAATTTCAAGGTAAACTACAACAAATCTGAAGTCCTAAACGTTAATTTGCCAAGCGCTATGGTGGAACTCCTTGAAAAGGATTTCTCTTTTAAATGGCAGGCAAAGGCAATTAAATATTTAGGTATATTCATCCCCACTGACCTCAATAAACTACAGGAGTATAACTATGCCCCGTTGGTACAGAACACTATGAGATCGTTACAACAATATGAAAAAGGTATGTTTTCCTGGATGGGTAGAATAAGTATTGTAAAGATGGATATACTACCTAAAATATTATATACCCTACAGGCAATACCCATTTTTCCCTTAACAAATACCCTGAAAAAACTGCATAAGTTAATAGGAAATTTTGTCTGGGGAGGCAAGACCCCCAGAATCAATAGATCGGTCTTGAATAAAACTAAGAAAAATGGGGGCCTGGCCCTTCCAGATATAGATTTGTACTTGAGAGCAATAATGATAACAAGAATAGTGGATTGGTTCCATAATAGAGATATCAAACAGTGGGTGAAGCTTGAAGAGAAGATCACAGCCTTAAAATTAAAAATCACTACCCTGGATAAAAAGAGAGCAAAGACCGCCGGATAGTGAATTGCCCTCCTTAGTGGTATCAACATTAAAAGTATGGGATATTATGATTAAGAGAGGGATTGGATCTACTGATAGGGGACCTATGACTCCACTATTTAGTAATCCAGAATTTCCACTGGCACTAGAGTCTGAAACATTTCTTAAATGGAAGAGATGTGAAGACACAAGGTTGGTGGAAACGATGGAAGACAACAGGCTCCTCCCAATGGAAAGGTTGGGTGTAGAACATAAAATTAAATGGATGCAGTATGGGATGCTACAACGGTATATCGCATCCCTAATAAAAGAATCGGTAATAGATAGGCCCTTGACAACCTTAGAAAAAATCTTTTTACAAGAACATAGACCCACACACGCCCTCTCTAAAATCTATAAATACCTGAATTCTGAAAATAAAGGACAGGAGCTACCTTATATTAAGAAATGGGAATTAGAGATAGGAACAGAAATCCCCAGGGAATTATGGGAAAAGGCAATCATAGTAACCCATAAACTCTCGATATCTGCCAAACATCAGGAAAGAAACTATAAAATATTAGCCAGATGGTATAGGTGCCCTGTGGACTTACATAAAATGAACTCTGACAACGAGGATATCTGTTGGAGATGTCATAAAGCACAGGGCACAATGTCACATATCTGGTACTATTGCTCAGAAATCCAACCATTCTGGCAGAAAATATTTGAAATATATAGAGCCATGACCGGGACCGATATGTATCCAGAAATACAAGTAGCGGTATTATCTATGATCCCAGGATCGGTTAAGAAAATTAGAAAAGGAATATTGAAATATTTTTTGACAGCAGCACGAACCATCATAGCAAGAAAATGGAAAAGCACATGTGTGCCCTCTGTACTGGAGTGGGAGTGTGAGATGGCGGACATGCGTGCCCTGGAAGAAAGAATGGTGATAGAGGAGGGGTTGAAGGTACAATTACTTAACACATGGGCTAAAAGGGAAGAATTCAGAGTCTCTTCTGGGCTTTTGAGGACTATTATATAGAATCCAGTAGAAAACTACAAGAGGAAAATCCCTTTTTTTTTTTTTTTTTTTTTTACTTTGTGTGTTTGTTGTTGTTGTTTTTGTTTGACAGTATGAATGGATGATTGAGTCGAAAGAGAGGGTATGGGGTGGAGGGGGGGGGGGGGGGGTTGGAATAGGGGTTACACATCCTTGCATCAATTAAGTAAATAACTAAAAGGTTAATGAAATCTGAACTATTGCTTTGATAAAGAAGTATAGAAGTTTTGGATGTTTTGGATGTGTATAAGTTTCCTTTTTTTTTACTTGTGGTAAAAATGTTTTGATAAATAAAGATTGTTAAAAAAAATATATAAATAATTAGATAGATAGATAGATAGATAGATAGAGAAAACAAATACTTTAAAACTGTGTGCTGTAGAGAAGGAAAATACACAAAGCCAAAACTGGAAAAAAAAAATAAAAATGATAGGAGTACATAGGAAAAACATCACTTACCTGGGGGACCTTGAAGTTTGGCTTTTTTAACTGCAAAAAAATAAAGAAAAGACATTTAAAAAAAAGGTAAAACACAAAATTAAATCACATAGTATATTGTGCAGACAAACTTAAAGCAGACCTGACAGAGCTTCCTAAATTAAATGTTTTTTTTTTTTTGCTTTTTTTTTTTTTTTTAAACTGTGGGCAAGAGCCACTCACAGCACTAGACCTGAAGAACGCATCATGATGGACGGGGAGAGACCGAGAAGGATCTGCAGAAGGCTCCACCTACTCTATGCATCGTTGACATGTCGTCAGCGAGGAGGATCTGCAGAAGGCTCCGCCTACTCTATGCAGCGTTGATATGTCGTCAGCGAGGAGGATCTGCAGAAGGCTCCGCCTACTCTATGCAGCGTTGATATGTCGTCAGTGAGGAGGATCTGCAAAAGGCTCCACCTACTCTATGCAGCGTTGATATGTCAGAGAGAAGGATCTGCAGAAGGCTCCACCTAGTCTATATAGCATGGACGCGATGAGGTAATTGAGGGGGATCTACAGAATCTCCTACTCTATGCAGCGTTGATGTCAGCAAGAGGGATCCATACTAAGTGCATAGTAACCATAGGGGTTCGCCCGACTGGGATAGGCGCCATTCACAGAACCCCTAGCATTTTTCTCAATTGATGCAAGGCATTATCTGATTGGACAAGCTGAACAGGCAGAACAGAGATGTCCCAATCTCCACCTTTTATTCCTTGAGAAAAATGCAAAAGCGTTCTTGTGCCTGTGCCGAGCGGCTTACTATGCAGCAGGGCAGTCCCTCAACATGAGGCCCAGAAAACAGCGGCAATCACTGTAATGGTGCCAACTATTACAGTGACCTCCAGCTTCCAGAAGGATCCCACAGATACGGAATATGTAAACTTACACCGGCCCAAGCTGAACCAAATGTAATGTGATTAAATCCATACCTGGAATTCAGCGTTAAGGCATTATAAATTCAGTGTCCTCCAGATGGGTATCTAGGTTTATGGTCTATGGAGAGGTCCCCAGATTCAGACCTCCATGAGCTTCCATTTGTGTGGCGAGTGTAACATGCATGGACTAGGTCCCTTATCTTCTAGATTTGACTGCCTGTTCTTTGATATGGTCTTTAACTTACTACTTTTGTATTATTCTTATATTCTATTGTCAAAGAAGTGTCATAATTATATGCCTACTAAATTTAGGCATCTAAAATCTCTATCAGAACTGAAAAAAATGGCCTGGACAGGAAGGGGGTGCAACATGGTGGCATTGAGGTGGTTAATCAGAGTTAGAAGTTGGCATTTTTTTTTTAGTTAAGGAACTTTTTATTCAATAAGTTTTTTACTTTGCAACAGTGCATGCAATTGTAGTTTTATTACATGAAAATGCGTGTTCATAGCTATGAACAGCATAACAATACCATGGATGTACAATAACCCTGTAGCCTGGAAACGGCTATAAAGAAAAGCAATTAGAAACATCTCAGAAAAGAGAACCTTGGAAATGTTAATGTGCATAGGAACTTGGAGAAAAAGGATGGAGAACTAAAAAAGGACAAGGGACAATCTGAAAACGCTTGAAGAAGCCTCTAGAGCAGTGGTCTCCAAACTTTGCTTGCTTTTATCTGGCCCTTGGGGCATTATTCCCCCCCTCCCCCCCACTGTCAGCAACAGTGGGGTATAAGTCCTGCCACTGACACCTACAATAGAGCATTATTGCTCCCACGGTCACCAATGATGTGGCAGCCATACCTTTCACTGATAGCAATGATGGGGGCACCATACCTCTCACTGATACCAATGATGGGGGCACCATACCTCTCACTGATATCAATGATGGGGGCACCATACCTCTCACTGATATCAATGATGGGGGCACCATACCTCTCACTGATATCAATGATGGGGGCACCATACCTCTCACTGATATCAATGATGGGGGCACCATACCTCTCACTGATACCAATGATGGGGGCACCATACCTCTCACTGATACCAATGATGGAGGCTATTCCTCCCACTGATACCAGTGATGGGGCCTATTCCTCCAACTGACACCAATGATGAGGCACTATTCCTCCCAATGATATGGCACCATACCTCTCACTGATGCCAATGATAAGACACTATTCCTCCCACTGACACCAATGGTGGCCACTATTCTTCCCACTGATACCAACAGTGGAGCACTATTACTTCCCCTAATACCAATGATGGGTCATTGTTTACTCCCACCGACGCAAAGACACGCTCTACTCCCACTGGCCACAGTCTGGCCCCCCTAAAGTTTGAAGGACAGTAAACTGGCCTTTTGTTTAGAAAGTTCGGAGACCCCTGCTCTAAAGAAGCGCACCAATTACTTTGCAACTAAGACTCAAAAAGTGTCCTATCAGAATCAGGACCATCTTCCGTGACCAAAGTTTCCATTGCCATGATCTCCTTTAGAATCTGGGCCCATTCCAGGAGGTGTGGCGGGGAAGCAGGTTTCCATGTCGGGATATAGCCACCCGGCCCGCTAGTAAACAATGCTGTAGAATGCTTCTATATCGTCGACAACAGGGCAATGCCCCTAATGTATCCACTGCTATATGTGCTTCAACTTGGTAGACTCTGAAAATGATAGAGCTAGGACCACAGTACACAGCGGAGCTTTGACGTAGGCACTGCGGCTTACACATACAAGTATGTGCGAATAAAACCCACTGTTTTTACCGTGAATTGTTAGATGGGGTCAATTTGGTTGTTTTGTAGGCTAGCTGGTAAGTGTGCTGGGAACTATTAGTGAAAGGCTGGGCATCAGAAATGCACATGGAGTTGTAGGAAAGGAATTTTTTTCTGCCAAAATGGCGACATTAAGTGGCAGCCCCACCAGATGGAGATAGAAGCCTTCAGTTTCCAGAAGTTGGCTTTTGAAGGACTGTAAACCAACAAAGCTTTTGTGACACCTATACACAGTTCAGCATTGGCTTTATTTCTCAAAGACCCCCTGACCCCTCTGACTTCATAAGGGAATCAAACCGCAGTTGGTTTGCCAGTGCAATATCCAACTACTATACCCAATTTCCAGCTGGATATTGGGAATAACTACTGGCATGACCACAGCAGAACGTTCTGAAGAAATTAATTGATGGACTCAAACCACCAACTAAAACACAAAAAGAAAAAAAGAATCCAGTACAGAAACTTCTAAATAGTTACTGTCACTCGTTTAGTATTCCATCCCTGGAGTGAAAAAGTCAACCTAATCAAGATGTTTGCGATTTCCAGCTCAAGGGCCGTTACTACGGCACGCAACGGCGGCAATCAAGCAGAATCTATTAGCGCAGCAGTGAGCTGTGAACCGCCATGAACCCAGCAACATCTTCAGCGCCATCAAAAAAAAATTATTCCAGCGTGAAATTGAAAAATTACACAGAAATTATTAGGGGAAAAGTGTGGACCTAACACTCGGACCCTACATTAAAACTTAGAAAATCAATAAGGCATATGAACGCATTAACAAATTCTATTAACTCTGTGCAAAGAAAAATAACTTTTTTGCCACATTAATGAAGGAGAAAAAGAAAAACGCTGCTCCCTCATGAGACCTACAGCCTGAAAATCTTAAATCAGATAGAGTCTGGCTAACAGGAACATTGTGGGCCTTACATGTCATTGAAGACTGCAGAGACGGTATTTTCAAACAACCCCTGTCTGATACACTTGTAGTGAGATAAAAGGGTCAGCAACAGACAACTGAGACACAAAGGCTCTTTATGTTCGTGGTCTCCAAACTGGACAGATGTGGCCCTTTGCTTGCCTTTATCTGGCCCTTGGGGCACTATTCCACCAGCTGACATCAATAATGGAGCACCATTCCCTTTATGGACACCATCAATGAGGCACAATTCCTCCCACTAATACCAATGATGGGGCACTATTCCTCCAATTAAAACCAATGATGGGGCACTATGCCTCCTACTGATACCAATAATGGGGCACTGATGTTGGGGCATTTTCTACTCCCACTGCCCGGCCCCCCTAACATCTGAAGGACAGTAAACTGGCCCTTTGTTTAGAAAGTTCGGAGACCCCCGAGTTATGTAATGACCATAAAAAAATCTTCCAATTTAGAAATTAATTCTCCCTGGAAGGCACTGATGATGTAGCCTTCCCGGGTGTGTCTGATTAACCTCCCATTTGATAGTGCCTACATAGTTCCAGGACCAACAGACCTTGGCAAAGCCAGCAGTACGACACCAAATATCCTTATTCTTTCCCGTCTGCAAAGGGTGGTATTCTGATCTCCACTGTAAAGGTTGTATTCTTCCCACTGACCACCAATGTAAGGAGCATTCCTTCTACTGGCCACCAATGTAAGGAGCTTTCTTCCCACCGATCACCAATGTAAAGGGCATTCTTCCCACCGATCACCAATGTAAGGGGCGTTCTTCCCACTGATCACCAATGTAAAGGGCATTCTTCCCACCGATCACCAATGTAAAGGGCATTCTTCCCACCGATCACCAATGTAAAGGGACATTCTTCCCACTGATCGCCAATGTAAAGGGCATTCTTCCCACCGATCACCAATGTAAAGGGCATTCTTCCCACTGACCACCAATGTAAGGAGCATTCCTTCTACTGGCCACCAATGTAAGGAGCTTTCTTCCCACCGATCACCAATGTAAAGGGCATTCTTCCTACCGATCACCAATGTAAAGGGCATTCTTCCCACTGATCACCAATGTAAGGGGAGTTCTTCCCACCGATCACCAATGTAAGGGGAGTTCTTCCCACCGATCACCAATGTAAGGGGCGTTCTTCCCACCGATCACCAATGTAAGGGGCGTTCTTCCCACCGATCACCAATGTAAGGGGAGTTCTTCCCACCGATCACCAATGTAAGGGGCGTTCTTCCCACCGATCACCAATGTAAGGGGCGTTCTTCCCACCGATCAATGTTAAGCCTCGTACACACAATCCGATTGTTGGCCAACCGAGCGTCAGACTTTTGTCCGAAGGGCGTGTGCCAGGAACTTGTCTTGCATACTAACGGCACACAATTGTCGGCCAACAAACACGAACGTAGTGACGTACTACGTGGAATTTCAGCTCTTGAGCGTCTCCCTTTGGGCACCTTTTGCTAATGTCATGTTTGGTGAGCATTGACTCCGAGCATGCGTGTTTGTACTTTGGACTTTTGTTTGACGGACTTGTGTACAAACGATACGGAAATCAGACAACAGACCGTTGCCCGCCGAAAATTTACTAGCCTGCTATCCAACATTTGTTGGGTGAAAGTTGGACAACAATTGTCTGAAGGAGCGTACTAACGGTCAGATTTTAGGCAAACAGTCTTTCATCACACAATTCCCTGCCGAAAATCCGATCATGTGTACGAGGCTTAACCACTTCCGGACCGCCACACGCCTATGTACGTCCAAACTTTGAAGGGAGATATCGTTGTTATGGCAGCAGCTAGCTGCCATAACCCTGGTATCCCCGTTTTCGTGCAGCGGCCGGCTTTCTGATAAAAGTGGTCCCTGCGGTGGATTCGCCGCAAGATCACTTTTATCGGTGGCGGGAGATGGGGGGCGATCCGGTGCTCTCCGCCGCTTACCGAAGCCGTCGGTAGCGGCGGAGGCGACCGCGTCCTACTCCGTGCTGTGCCTGGAGACGAGTGAGGCTAAGATGGCGCCCACTCGTCTCCATGACACTGCTGGGCGGAAGCGACGTCAAAAAACGTCACTTCCGCCCACGCCTCTTAAAGGCATATTTTTTTCAATGTCATTTTTTTAAATGACTTTTTTTCTTTTATTGCATTTTAGTGTAAATATGAGATCTGAGGTCTTTTTGACCCCAGATCTCATATTTAAGAGGTCCTGTCATGCTTTTTTCTATTACAAGCGATGTTTACATTCCTTGTAATAGGAATAAAAGTGACACAATTTTTTTTTTTAAACAGTGTAAAAATACATAAAATAATGTAAAATAAATAATAAAAATAAATTTTAAAAAATTTAAAACCCCCCCGTCCCGACAAGCTCGCGCGCAGAAGCAAACGCATACGGGAGTAGCGTCCGCATATAAAAATGGTGGTCAAGCCATACATGTGAGGTTTCACCGTGACCGGTAGAGAGAGAGCGCAATAATTGGGTGCGTCTGACCTCCTCTGTAAACGCAAAACATGCAACCTGTAGAATTTTTTAAATGTTGCCTATGGAGATTTTTGAGGGTGAAAGTTTGACGCCATTCCACGAGCGGGCGCAATTTTGAAGCGTGACATGTTGGGTATCAATTTACTTGGCGTAACATTATATTTCACAATATAAAAAAAAAATTGGGCTAACTTTACTGTTTCTAGCAAAGAAAACTGTTTTAAACATGTAAACACCTAAAATCCAAAACGAGGCTGGTCCTTAAGTGGTTAAGGCACATTCTTTCCACTGATCACCAATGTAAGGCGCCATCTTCCCACTAATTACCAAAGTTAATAGCATTCTTCCCACTGACCACCATTGTAAAGGAGAATTCTTCCTACTGATGACCAATGTAAGGAGAATTCTTCCTACTGATAACCAATGTAAGGGGCATTCTCCCCACTGACCAATGTAAGGGGCATTCTCCACACTGACCAATGTAAGGGGCATGCTCCCCACTGATCACCAATGTAAGGGGCATGCTCCCCACTGATCACCAATGTAAGGGGCATTCTCCACACTGACCAATGTAAGGGGCATTCTCCCCACTGATCACCAATGTAAGGGGCATTCTCCCCACTGACCAATGTAAGGGGCATTCTCCCCACTGACCAATGTAAGGGGCATTCTCCCCACTGACCAATGTAAGGGGCATTCTCCCCACTGATCACCAATGTAAGGGGCATTCTCCACACTGACCAATGTAAGGGGCATTCTCCCCACTGACCAATGTAAGGGGCATTCTCCCCACTGACCAATGTAAGGGGCATTCTCCCCACTGACCAATGTAAGGGGCATTCTCCCCACTGACCAATGTAAAAGGGACCTTCTTCTCACTGATCACCAATGTAAGGGGCATTCTTCCCACTGATCCCCAATGTAAGGAACATTCTTCCCACTGACCACCAATTTAAGGGGCATTCTTCCCACTGATCACCAATGTAAGGAACATTCTTCCCACCGATCACCAATGTAAGGGGCCTTCTTTCCAGTGACCATCAATGTAAGGAGCATTCAGCACAGAAACCTTTGATAACCACACACCACATGTGTGTCCCTGGGTATAAAAGCTCACCCTCTTTTCCACTGCACATGTGTGTTACGTGGGTGGCAAGAGGTTAACATTTCTAGATGTTCTCCATCACATAGCAAATCTTCACTCTGAGTTCAGGTACAAATAAACTGCTGTTTACAGAATTTACAGAAAGCATTTGGGTTGAGATTATTCCCCAGCAGTTTTTAAACTTCTTCTCACAATAGTGCATGGCACATGAATATTTTCTGGGCCACACATGTTCCTTGCCTTGAGCTTGCCTTGTGTAATATAAAGTGCAATTAGATTTGATATCACAAGACCAGAAGGCAGCACAGATGTGCGTCACGGCTCACAAAAATAACCCTTTTCCCCCAACCGACACCTTCCCAGGATTTCCCTGACAGAGCAGACACAGCACAAACATCAACACCAAGGAAGGAACCTCTAATGAGCTCGCTGAACATGAGACCGTCCTGAGATGGTGCTATATACATCAACACCTCTACCAAGACCTGTCAATGACACTAATAATAACTACGCCAAGGGCTGAAAATAATGGAAACATTCAAGAAGAATTCCTTGCCGCATCCAAAACCAGAGCCATTACCTGCACATACCAGGGCTGTACTGAAAGGAATGCAAGAGAGGCCATTTCATGTTTTATTACCTTACATAGGTTGTTGAAATTTCTGATGATGGTATGGGAACTCTTCCTCTATGGGAGGGATCTCCAAACTACGGCCCATGAGGCATTGTAAAACTCTGACATTCACAGACATGACTAGGCATGATGGAAATTGTAGTTTCTGCACAACTGGAGGGCCGCAGTTTGGAGACTCCTACTCTATGGGAACTCTTACTCTATGGGAGCTCTTACTCTATGGGAGCTCTTACTCTATGGGAGCTCTTACTCTATGGGAGCTCTTACTCTATGGGAGCTCTTACTCTATGGGAGCTCTTACTCTATGGGAGCTCTTACTCTATGGGAGCTCTTATGCCGTGTACACACGATCGGAATTTCCAACAAAAGCATGGATTTTCTTCTGAAGGATGTTGGCTCAAACTTGTCTTGCATACTAGGGGTGTAACTGATCGTCATCGATCCATGATCCCATCCGCGGAGGTTGATCCGTACGGGACACCCGCGATCCGCGGAGCGCTCTGTGGCCTCGGCCATAGGAAAGGCCGCGGCTTCGGCCTAGCTCCGGAGCGGAGGTCATCTTGGTACACCCGGCGGCCGTTTAGCACGTGATCGCTCCGTCAAATGTCATGACGCCGGTTCCTCTCTCACCTCTGTACTGATCTGTACAGTGGAGGGGAGAGTTTGGATGGCAGCAGTGCCAATACTCTGCAATGCCCTGACAATACTCTGCAATGCCCTGACAATACTCTGCCAATACCCTGCCAATAGGGAGATTGTGGATATTACAGTGGGGGAGATTTTTTTTTTTGTTGATCCGAAAATGATCCGAACCGTGACTCCTGATCCGAGGAACGATCCGAACCGTGAGTTTTTTGATCCATTGCACCCCTATTGCATACACATGGTCACACAAATGTTGTCGGAAATTACAAACGTGAGAACGCGGTGATGCCGAGAAAAAGGAAGTTCAATAGCCAGTGAGGCTCCTTCTGCTCAATTCCTGAGCATGCGTGAGCTTTTGTGCGACGGACTTGTGTACACACGATCAGACTTTCCGACAACAAGTGAAGTTGGCGGAAAATTTCAGAACCTGCTCTCAAACATTTGTGGCCGGAAATTCCGACAGCAAATGTTCGATGGAGCATACACACGGTCAGACTTTCCGACAACAAGCTCACATCGAACGTTTCCCATCGGAAAGTCCAACCGCGTGTACACGGCATAACTCTATGGGAACTCTTACTCTATGGGAACCCCTTACTCTATGGGAACCCCTTACTCTATGGGAACGCCTTACTCTATGGGAACGCCTTACTCTATGGGAACGCCTTACTCTATGGGAACGCCTTACTCTATGGGAACGCCTTACTCTTACTCTTCTTTTGTTTCATTGGTAAATAATGGATTCCGCCGTCATGGAGCTCTTGATGGAGGGGTGCAGGCTGCCTGAAATCCACAGAATATTTATGAAGATGACACCATTGACAAGAGCAATGTGCACAGATGGATAAAGAAGTTTAAAGAAGGGGAAACCAGCATTGAAGACAAACCATGCAGTGGGAGACCATCAACTGCAGACAGGCTGCACGTCTCCATCAAGAACTCAATACTGGCATGTTGTTTCAGCTTGGAATCCATTATTTACTTGCAATGAAAAAGAAGAAGCATTACTGTAGAGGAAGAGTTACTCCATGAACATGTGAAATTTGAAAAATGTTAATAAAGCTATGTCCACTTTTTCATTACAGGGGAAGATCACGTGACCACACAACAGCGCTGCAGAAATAAGGGATTTAAGGATAATGGGGATTAAAAAAAAAAAACAGTGCCCCTCTCAATCCAGCGATGTCCACGAGTGCCTTGGCCATCCAGGACTCTCCCTTCTGAATGGCTGAAACACAGCAGCGGCATCATTGGCTCCCGCTGCTCTCAAAGTAAGTTAGCCAATCAGGAGAGAGGGGGGGCGGGGCCGAACTGGGGCTCTGTGTCTGAATGGACAGAGGGAGCTGTGGCTCGGCTCATGTGTCCCCATAGCAAGCTGGCTTTAGTATCGGGTTGATAACAAAATGTTCTCAACGGTATATTTGACCAACCAATGTGCTGGAACAGAACATCATATGTCAGTTGTAACAGTGCGAGGCCCTGACACTGTTAAAATGGGTTTGCATTAATGCAGAGTGTGGGGCCCAGCATGTTTGATGTGAGCAAAGACAACCGTTTGAAGGCTTCAAGCTCGAGGCCCCGATTGGAGATTACAAATCCTGGAGAAAGCTGTAAAGTGTCTTGGGTGGGATGAAGACTTCAATCCTGTGTTCAGGCTGTGTGAGTGTCCAGGCCTTCCTGGAGACCCGCAGGGTGTGTGTGAGTCCAGGCCTTCCTGGAGACCCGCAGGGTGTGTGTGAGTCCAGGCCTTCCTGGAGACCCGCAGGGTGTGTGTGAGTCCAGGCCTTCCTGGAGACCCGCAGGGTGTGTGTGAGTCCAGGCCTTCCTGGAGACCCGCAGGGTGCGTGCGCGTCCAGGCTTGACGGAGACCCGCAGGGTGTGTGCGCGACCAGGGGTCCACACACTCGTTATAAGCCAGTAGCTGGCCATTGCTCAGGGCCCTTGTGTGGAGAGGTAATTCACTCGGGAGAGGATGCTCCATGTTCTACCCACAGAACTGGTTGCACCATGTAGCACAATTTTGCAAAAGGAGACTTCCTTTGCAGGTATTTCATGCATAGGGCAGCCCATTCCTGGGCTCCATTCACACTTCAGAGGTTCGGCAGCACTAACACACTTATTTGACGTACCTGTGCATCGCGTTTATGTCAGCCTATTAATTTCAATGGGCTGCCCTACATGAAAGAAGTGAACAGAAAAAAAGTGCCTGCCACATATTAAAAATCGTGCCATGCCAAAACACATTACCAAGATGCATGGGATGCCATTAAGAATGAATCGCACAAGATGTGCATCTGCAAGAGGGCAGTGCGTTTTTGTGCATTGTGGGAATGTGGGAAAGTGGGAAAATTTGTGCGTTGCAGCAATGCACAGGTGTGAACGAAGGCTGAAACCATTTCCTTTTTTTTTTTTTGTTGATGTTCCCCTAAAAAATGTCATAAAAAAAAAAGGAATAAATAAAATAAATAAATTAAAAAAAAAAAAAAAAAAAAAAAAAGGACTTTCGGTGAAGATTTTCCCAGTTGGTAATGATGCGGTTTGGATTGACTATTTGGGATGTGGTGTCCGTGGATCTTTCTAATGGGGATCCAATCGTATTCCGTCTTTGTATTTAGCCGTTTGCCTGAAGTTTCACCTACAATGATCGATTGAATAAATACATACCTGTGTGAAAAGGCATTGCTGGAAGCTTTGCTGGCGGTAGGAGGCACAGAGGTTATTGTACACTGGCTCCACAAACGCTTCAATCATTAGACGGTGGGGTGGTTATGGCCAAAGCTTTTATTACAGCCATTAAACTCAGACAACGCAGACAAGGACAGACCGTATACGATGTACACCCTTCACCCCGGACTGGGATCTCTGTGCACCTCCGTCCCTCTCCGAGTAAACACACACCGGAAATATCCTTCCAAGGAGTACTTGCCAAGATGTGACATCGCATTCAAAGAATACAAGAATTACAGGCAGAGAGTCAACGCTGCAACCTGCTTAGGTGAGCCGAGGACAAGACCGACTACACAGAGCTGCGGGATTTCAAATGTCGCTTTATACATGGACAGAACACCTTAGACTTCTTCTGTCTGGATTATTATGGTCACTTGCTGACTTGGCACCATCCACAGGCAGCTTAACGCTTCAAGAAGACATACAAGATGAATCCAATGCACTTTAAATTCAGACAGTTGCAGTACAGAGGAGGCTTTTGCAGTTTCTTTTTTTTGTGTAAGAAGAAATAAACTTTCCTAAGCCCAGTCTCTGCGAATAACTAACACTGACTAAGGGAACATGGAATAAACAGGGAGGGTCTAAGTAGCACTAAACAGGGGAGGACAGAAAAAGATATAAAAAATGTCAATAGTAAACAAGTTGCAGTGACCCAAAACTGCCACTAGATGTTAGTATACTACAAAAAAAAAACAACCCCACACATGAAAATGGGCAGCCAGGGTTCATCGTGATTGGCACTGGATTTACACAGGGAGGAGGACAAGTTTTTTTTTTTTTATATAAAGGATTTGTCAAAAAACTGTTTTTATTTACTTTTGAAATGTATTTTGGTGAAGAAGGGGGACTATATACCATTACTAATTCACTTGGGGGGCGGGGGCTGGGGCCTTTTCTTAAAAGGGGCTTCCAGATTCCAATAAGCTACGCCCTGCAACCCCACAACCACCGGCCAGGGTAATGGGGGAAGAGGCCCTTGTCCTCATCCACATGGGGACAAGGTGTGCCCCCCCCCCTGACAAAGTGCCACCCCCTGCATGCTTGGCTAAGGGTCTGGTATTTTGGAATCAACTCGACTCGCCGTGTTTTGAGGAAGAAAAATGCTGACTATGAACCCAAGAACACCATCCCTACAGTCAAGCACGGATGTGGAAACGTTATGCTTTGGGGCGGTTTCTCTGCTAAAGGTACAGGCCGACTTTGCCGCATTGAGGGGCCAAGTATTGTAAAATCTTGGATGAGAACCTTCTTCTCTCAGCCAGAACAGTTAAGATGGGTCATGGATGGGTCAACAAAAAAAGTGGCTCAAGAAGAAGCACATCATGGTCATAGAGTGGCCTAGCCAGTCTCCAGACCTTCATCCTATAGAAATTTTATGGTGGGAGCTGAAACTTCGAGTTGCCAAGAGACAGCCAAGAAACTGTAAGGATTTAGAGAAGATCTGTAAAGAAGAGTGGACCAAAATCCCCCCTGAGATGTGTGCAAACCTGGTCACCAACTACAAGAAACGTCTGACCTCTGTGCTTGCCAACAAGGGATTCTCCACCAAGTACCAAAGTTACATAGATACATAGTAGGTGAGGTTGAAAAAAAAGACAAAAGTCCAACCTATGTGTGTGGTTATATGTCAGTATTACATTGTATATCCCTGTATGTTGTGGTCGTTCAGGTGCTCATCTAATAGTTTCTTGAAACTATCAATGCTCCCCGCTGAGACCACCGCCTGTGGAAGGGAATTCCACATCCTTGCCGCTCTTACAGTAAAGAACCCTCTATGTAGTTTAAGATTAAACCTCTTTTCTTCAAGTTTTAATGAGTGGCTACGTGTCTTGTTAAACTTCCTTCCGCAAAAAAAAAGTTTTATTTCTATCGTGGGGTCACCAGTACGGTATTTGTATATTGAAATCATATCCCCTCTCAAGTGTCTCTTCTCCAGAGAGAATAAGTTCAGTGCTCGCAACCTTTCCTCATAACTAAGATGCTCCAGACCCTTTATTAGCTTTGTTGCCCTTCTTTGTACTCGCTCCATTTCCAGCACATCCTTCCTGAGGACTGGTGCCCAGAACCGGACAGCATACTCTAGGTGCGGCCGAACCAGAGTCTTGTGGAGTCGGAGAACTATCGTTTTATCTCTGGAGTTGATCCCCTTTTTAATGCCAATATTCTGTTTGTTTGGCATTGCATGCCATTGCTGAGCCTATCATCTACTAGGACCCCCAGGTCCTTTTCCATCCTAGATTCCCCAAGAGGTTCTCCCCCCAGTGTATAGATTGCATTCATATTTTTGCCACCCAAATGCATTATTTTGCATTTTTCTACATTGAACCTCATTTGCCATGTAGTCGCCCACCCCATTAATTTGTTCAGGTCTTTTTGCAAGGTTTCCACGTCCTGCGGAGAAGTTATTGCCCTGCTTAGCTTAGTATCGTCTGCAAATACAGAGATTGAACTGTTTATCCCATCCTCCAGTTCGTTAATGAACAAATTAAATAGGATTGGTCCCAGCACAGAACCCTGGGGAACCCCACTACCCACCCCTGACCATTCTGAGTACTCCCCATTTATCACCACCCTCTGAACTCGCCCTTGTAGCCAAATTTCAATCCATGTACTCACCCTATGGTCCATGCCAACGCACCTTACTTTGTATAGTAAATGGGGAACTGTGTCAAATGCTTTTGTAAAATCCAGATACACCACGTCTACGGGCCTTCCTTTATCTAGATGGCAACTCACCTCCTCATAGAAGGTTAATAGATTGGTTTGGCAAGAACGATTCTTCATGAATCCATGCTGATTACTGCTAATGATATCATTCTTATTACTAAAATCTTGTATGTAGTCCCTTATCATCCCCTCCAAGAGTTTACATACTAAGTCATGTTTTACTTGGGGGGTCAAATACTTATTTTACTCACTGAACTTAAATTATAACATTTCTATCATGTGTTTTTCTGGATTTTGGGTTTATATTCTGCCTCTATCATTTAAAATACACCTATGATAAAAATTATAGACCCTTCATTTCTTTGTAAGTGGCCAAACCTACAAAATCTGCAGGGGATAATTATTTTCCCCACTGTAGAACCCAATTTTTTGGCAACATATAAAAAAAATTATGTAACGCCAAGTATATAGATACCTCCCATGTCGCACTATAAAATTGTGCACGGTCGTGGAGTGGCGCCAAACTAGGGTACTTCAAAATCTCCACTGGCGACGCCTTAAACATTTTTAGAGGT
The DNA here is from genome assembly GCF_042186555.1 of Aquarana catesbeiana. NCBI lineage: Eukaryota > Metazoa > Chordata > Amphibia > Anura > Ranidae > Aquarana > Aquarana catesbeiana. Next base: position 46,371,136 of record NC_133324.1, on the reverse strand, counting down.
TAACGGTTTAGAGTTAAGCCTCGTACACAATTGGATTTTCGGCCAGGAATTGTGTGATGACAGACTGTTGGCCTAAAATCCGACCGTTAGTACGCTCCATCAGACAATTGTTGTCCAACTTTCCGCCAACAAATGTTGGATGGCAGGCTAGTAAATTTTTGGCGGACAACGGTCTGTTGTCAGATTTTCCTATCGTGTGTACACAAGTCTGTCACACAAAAGTCCAAAGTACAAACACGCATGCTCGGAATCAATGCTCACCAAACACGACATTAGCAGAAGGTACCCAATGGGTGGCGCTCAAGAGCTGAAATTTCCACATAGTACGTAACTACGTTCGAGTTTGTTGGCTGACAATTGTGTGCCGTTAGTATGCAAGACAAAATCCAGGCACACGCACTTCGGACAAAAGTCTGACGCTTTGTCTGCCGACAATCAGATCGTGTGTATGAAGCTTAACAGAGGAGGTCTAGCACTAGAATTGCTTTCGCTAGAACGTTTGCGGCGATAGTTCATGTGTGGTGCGAACACAGTTTACGGGCTCAAACTATATATGCGCTCACTTCTGTGAGAGCACAAAGGGATGCTTTTTAAAAAAAAAAAAAATTCTATTTATTTTATTTTTACACGGTCCTTTTTTTTTTTTTTCACAAGAAATGTAAAAATCCCATGTAATAGAACTACAGCATGACAAATCCTCTTTATGGAGACATCTGGGGTCTATAAGACCCAAGATATATCTCCTCTACCCTGGAAAGCGTGGAGATGAAAAAAAAAAAAAAGGTCTCCAATGGGCAGCGGGGGACATCCCTTGCCGCTGCCTGTAAAAACAATCCAGCAGCTAATCAGCTGCTAGGATGGCTTTTATACTGTAGGGAATCGCTGGCTGAAAAGATAGATATCTAGATGTTGCGTGCAGCTGCAGATATAGCATCCAGATATCTCCATAGAAGTCCACACAGTCATACCGGCAAGTCCCGAATGGACCTTGCTTTGTGCACTGGTCCAAATCATTTGGTAGAGGGGGGATTATGGTGTGGGGTTGTTTTTCAGGGGTTTGGCTTGGCCCCTTAGTTCCAGTGAAGGGAACTCTTAAGGTGTCAGCATACCAAGACATTTTAGACAATTTCATACTCCCAACTTTGTAGGAACATTTTGGGGATGGCCCCTTCCTGTTCCAACATGACTGCCCACCAGAGCACAAAGCAAGGTCCACAAGGACATGGATGAGCGAGTTTGGGGTGGAGGAACTGGACTGGCCTGCACAGAGTCCTAAAATCAACCCATTAGAAGACCTTTGGGATGAATTGGAGCGGAGACTGTGAGCCAGGCCTTCTCGTCCAACATCAGTGCCCGACCTCACAAATGCGCTTCTGGAAGAATGGTCAAACATTCCCATAGACACACTCCTAAACCTTGTGGACAGCCTTCCCAGAAGAGTTGAAGATGTTATTGCTGCAAAGGGAGGGCCAACTCAATACTGAACCCTACACAGACTAAGACTGGGATGCCCTTAAAGTTTAAATGCGTGTAAAGGCATGTCATAATACTTTTGGTAATATAGTGTATATACAATGTAACTATGTTCCAACTGTTCCGGAATTTCATAAAAGCAGGTCTCAGCACCTAGAATAGTATGATTTTTTATTTTTTTTATTTTCTACAGTCTGTGACAAAATCCCATTATCTGGTCCACTCTCCGAGCGTTTAGTGACGCGCGCCGTCAGAGAGAGCGCTCTGCTCTGCGGAGACACGAGTGACAGGATGACACAAACAATACGCCGGCAATACTTCACCGCCACCGCTCAGAGAGCCAGATGGCACCCTCTCGATTTCAATCAGCGCAGGGCGAGCTCGGCTGTGGCAGGAGGAAGCGACAGAGGGAACAAATCCCTCAATAGGAGGGAGCCTCGTACAATGGACGATTGTGTGCCAAGGGTGACGGAAGGGGTGAACCATCATCATTCCACAAAAACTTGGCAAGACGCAAACTTCAGACGTACGCCAGATGGGTAAATAAACGTCTTCCCGGTAATTATGTCAAGTTCTCAGTAAGATTTACAGCGAAGGAAACATACGTCAGCAAACATCTCCAAAAACTGGTTTCCAAAAAGGTCAGAATGGATTACACACAATCCGGCGGGTTGGTCCTCCAAGGGTTGTATTTAAAGGGATTACTTTAATTTGGTAAAATTATCCTTTAGAACGACTCCACCTGTCTCCAAAAAAGGGGCCTTCAGCTGGCCTTACACTAGTAGAATTTTGAGGGAACAAACATTTGTGGGAAAATTTGCACAAAAAATTCTCAATATCTCAGAAGACTTGACAAATGTACTCAACAGTACTTCAAAATTTAGTTTTGTTTTTTTAACCACTTGCCCTCCGGAAGGTTTTACTCCATTTATGACCAGACCATTTTTTGCTATTTACGGTGCTACTTTGCACGGTTATGCAACACTACGCAAGTTACATTTTTTAGCATTTTTTTCACACAAATAGAGCTTTCTTTTAGTGGCATTTTGTCACCACTTAGGTTTTTTTTTTATTATATAAATAAATAAATAAAAAAAAGACCAAAAATTTTGTAGAATAAACAATATTTTAGAATTTTTTGAAATACATATCCAATAAAAAAGAAAAAAAAAAGGTATTCACAAATTGAGGTCAAATTGTATTCCGCTAAATATCTTCTGTAAAAAAAAAAAAAAAAATCCCAATAAGTGATGCACCGAAATTTCAGCCGCTGAAAAACATTGGCTGAAAAGAGAGATTTCATTGAGCCAAAAAAATTAAAAAACAAAAAAAGGTTTGATAATGGCTGCTGAGAACGCCAGCGTTTTTGCTGCAATTTTACTGTGTTTATGGTGTAAATGCATCAAAAAAGCAACACGGGTGCTTTTTTTATGCGTTCTTGTTGTGTTTTCAATGCATTTCAATGGGGAGGTGTGTTTTGGTGCGGTTTCTTTAACTGACCAAATATGCACCGAAATGCAAGCAAGAAGGATTTTTCTTTAACACTGATTCAATAGGTGTTGATAATGGCCAAAAATACATTCATATTAATTTAAATTAATGATAACAATTGAAAAGTCAAATATAATACAGTTATTTATAATACCAAAATTTTTTTTAAGTATGTGTGTGATATATATATATATATATATATATATATATATATATATATATATATATATATATATATATATAAATATCACACACATACTTAAAAAAAAATTTCGGTTTTGGCCAACTGCTTCCTGAATTTATGGTTTCAGCACCAGAATTTTCATTTTCAGTGCACCTCTAATAATTGGTTTGTGCTAAAGTTATAACGTCTACAAACTATGGTATATACAGTATCTCACAAAAGTGCGTACACCCCTCACATTTTTGTAAATATTTTTATTCTATATTTTCATGTGACAACACTGAAGAAATTACACTATATATATATATATATATATATATATATATATATATATATATATATTTTTTTTTTTTTTTTTTTAACGCTATAAAAAATATTGCGCAACATAAAAAAAAGTTGCGCCTGTTTTTGCATTTTTTTGATCCTCTGCTCTCATATATAAATTTCGAGGGTATTTAGTACATTTTCAAGTCAATAAAATGAAGTCCATTATTGGGAAAAAAACAAAAAAACAAAAAACGAAAAGGTTGTCAGAGGGACCGCTGCACAGCAAAACACTTGTGTGAGAAGCCTCGGCTGAAAGCTGACATTGTATAGCTCCAAGGCTACTAGGTAGAGCTGGGCGATTTTCTCAAAAAAAACAACAACAAAAAAAAACTCGATTCACGGTTCGAATCGAGTTTTTTTTTTTTTTTTTTTGGACACAGCGCCAGTCCTGAGGAGCTGCGGGCAGGAGTTTTTAGGCGAGGCCGTGGCTTCGGCCTAGTCCGTGGCATCCAGCCTTCGCAGACTCCCCTAAAAAAAACTCCGGCCCGCAGCTCCTCAGGACCGGCACGGTGTCAGCGCCGTTCCTGGGGAGCTGCAGGCAGGAGTTTTTAGGCGAGGCCGCAGCTTCGGCCTAGTCCGCGGCATCCGGCCTAGGCTAGGCCGGAGCCACGGCCTCGCCTAAAAAAACTCAGCGCCGGTCCTGGTGAAAAAAATAAACGATTTGCTGAAATTTTAAATCGATTTGACCTCTCAACTCGATTCAAGATTTAAGACTATTTTTTTTCCCCCAGCCCTACTACTAGGTGTCAAAGAAAAGGTAGCTCCCACCGCAGGCTTCCTCTGGGAGTAGTTTCATTGTACCACAATTGATTTCAACTAGGCCAATATCCTTTTATTGCTCCGGATCGTCTGGCGTTAATGAAATCCTCCATTAAAGCTCCCCCCCCCCACACATGTATTTACGGCGGCACTAACCAACCTCGCGTTCCCTGTATTTACGGCGGCACTAACCAACCTCGCGTTCCCTGTATTTACGGCGGCACTAACCAACCTCGCGTTCCCTGCATTTACGGCGGCACTAACCAACCTCGCGTTCCCTGTATTTACGGCGGCACTAACCAACCTCGCGTTCCCTGTATTTACGGCGGCACTAACCAACCTCGCGTTCCCTGTATTTACGGCGGCACTAACCAACCTCGCGTTCCCTGTATTTACGGCGGCACTAACCAACCTCGCGTTCCCTGTATTTACGGCGGCACTAACCAACCTCGCGTTCCCTGTATTTATGGCGGCACTAACCAACCTCGCGTTCCCTGCATTTACGGCGGCACTAACCAACCTCGCGTTCCCTGCATTTACGGCGGCACTAACTGTCACGGGCATGGCCAGAGCGGAGGCTGTTGGAGAGGACTGTGTGCAAGCCTGTTGCCCACCGATTATGGGCCCTAGCATTTGAGGTGAATGAGAAATCCAGTCTGAACTGTATTAATCGGACTCAGTCATGTATATATTGTATGGGGACTCCTTACTGTATATTTGTGTCCCTGAAGAGGGAGGGGGGATTCCTCCAGCAGCCCCCTGCTGATAAGACTGATTCATTCTGCTGGGACACATCCTGTGAGGAGATGCTGGTGTTATCAACATGTGTTTATGTTAATTGAGAGAGCTGATCACATTAGCCACCAGCCCTGGCTAATAGACGAATGGTCTAGGCTGAGGAGGGGGGAGATTGTTGTTTGTATTGTTAATTGTATTAATGTGTGAAGCTCGGTGCCCACAAGACTGTCATCTGGTCTGGGTACATTTTGTAGTAAATTAGGTCATGTTAATTAGGTTAGCTTTGAGTCATCCCTGATATAAAAAGGTCTGTGAGATCTCAAAATAAAGGCAGTTCTGATGTACTCCAAGACTGGTGTTGTCTAGTTCTTGGGGTTCCTATAGCCAGATCCATTGGACTCGTGTTCCAGAACTTAGGAAGCGGTATATGACGGAAGCACTCAAGCGGAGTGTGGGGCGTTCCGTGACACTAACCAACCTCACGTTCCCTGCATTTATGGCGGCACTAACCAACCTCGCGTTCCCTGCATTTATGGCGGCACTAACCAACCTCACGTTCCCTGCATTTATGGCGGCACTAACCAACCTCGCGTTCCCTGCATTTATGGCGGCACTAACCAACCTCACATTTCCTGCATTTATGGCGGCACTAACCAACCTCGCGTTCCCTGCATTTATGGCGGCACTAAACAACCTCGCGTTCCCTGTATTCGCGGCAGCACTAACCAACCTCGCGTTCCCTGTATTCGCGGCGGCACTCGAGCAGCAGTCCTCCAACTCTAAACACCTGCTCCGAGCGTACACCAACTTCAGCCGCGCACGCTGCCTGTTAGACCGCACGTGCACTCTCTTATATCCTAATATGATCGGAAGCGTTTTAATTAATTAGAGAAAACATTTAACTAAAGGAGGCTTTTATTCCCCTCTATGCTCAGGCTGGCGTTCTTTACAACTCAGGGAAAAACGAGACTAAATGGAAGGAGAAATTAAAAAAAAAAAAAAAGAAAAAGGATGGCAGGCGGGGGTTGGGTAAGTTTGACGGTGTGCTTCATTTAATGGCTGGCTTTAAAAAGACAGATTAATGAGAAATTCGATGACTCAAATCCAGGAGCTCTCTCATACGAGCCGGCCCTGAAATTCTGTTTATCTTGTTTATCTAAGTAAGGAGCGCCCGTTCATTAAACAGAATAAAAAAAAAAAAAAAAGTGTTCTACAAAAAAAAAAAAAAAAAAAAACGCAACACTATCAGTCCTCCGCAGTATGACGAATGACGTCAATCGTCACAGAGCAACGCACCAAGGTATGATCAATCGATGGAAAAATCTCCTCTTCCCGGGCTGTGTGTGTGCAGAGACCCACGCAAAAAGGGAGAAATGAATGTGCACTACAGCCGAGGTTTACATTTAATTCTTACATTTCTGCTATGGGCCCATTGATTCAACAATAAAACTTTGTCATTACTGCCGTTTGTAATTGCCTGCTGTCCGGGGCAATTTAAGGACTTCAAAAAATATATTCCCGGCACGCCCGGAATGCTAACTGTCAAATTTGGTTTTGCTCTCAACCAAACTGTCAAACCATCAAAATGGATGTCATAAGTGATCACATGTGCTGCATCACAGCAGCCACAGATCAAAACAGACAGAGACCAAGATGGCAGCTTCCTTGGCTGAAAAGGCTTACAGTGCCTTGAAAAAGTATTCATACCCCCTTCAAAATTTTCCACATTTTGTCATGTTACAACCAAAAATGTAAATGTATTTTACTGGGATGTTATGTGATAGTGCCTATCAGTGCCCAACAGCGCAGCCCATCAGCTCCGCCTATCAGTGTCACCCATCAGTGCCCAACAGCGCAGCCCATCAGTGGCACCTATCAGTGCCGCCTCATCAGCACACATCAGGAAAGGAGAAAAAAAGAAAAAAAAAAAAAAAAAAACTTATTCAGAAAATTTTATAACAAAGAAAAACTTATTTTTTTCAAAATTTATAGTCTTTTTTCGTTTTTTTTTTTTTTTTTTAATCCAGTAATTTTTATTGAAGTATTTTTTCTTCCATCAATACATTTCACATTCATATTATCCAGATACAGCACAAATACACATTACATTTAATAAGAAAAAAAAAAAAAAAAGGGGGGGGTTATTGACACCCCAATTTTCCTCTCATCTTCCCCTTCCCCCCACCCCGAATCCAACCTCCCCCACCTCTCTAAGGGCATCCAATCCCCCTTCTCCCCTTCTTAATCCACCCGGGTAATGTCCCTCCTAAACTTTTAAGGCATCTCACATCTCATGGACCCAAGACCTCTAATCAGCCTTGCCAGATAGCCTCAAATTTCCCTTGACAGCTTCTACATAGAAAAATAAATTCTCTCTTTTAATATGGTTTCTTTAATTTGAGTTCTCCATTCCTCCACTGTCGGTGGGTATACGGAGATCCACTTCTTGCGCTATTAGTTTCCATTCCTGGAACAAATTTCTCACTATTGAGACAGATATTTTCCAAAAAACTGGATTCCTCCATTATGTTTAGCAGACACATTCCAGGATCCAGTGATAGTTTAATTCGAAGCACATTATTAATGGTCCTAATTATACCCTGCCAATATCGGTGGAGTTTTGGGACATCTCCATAACATGTGTATTAAATTTGCCGGGCACCTCTATAACAAGGACATTTTCGTTTGGTTTAGCAAAAAATTTAAAAAAACACCCAGTGGTGATTAAATACCACCAAAAGAAAGCACAAGTCTCAAAAAAGACTTTGTGTGGGTACACAATTCAAGTATTGTATTTGGGGCCTGAACGTCCTGGCTAGAGCACCGGATCACAGCTCGTGGACTTTCATATTGGCAGTGGAGCTGGAGTAACATTTTGTTTCTCTTTTGTGTGGGTACAGTGCTGCATGACCGCACAATTGTTAAAGTGCGACAGCGCTGAAAGCTGAAAATTGGCCTGGGCAAGAAGGAGGCGAAAGTGCCCAGTAGGCAAGTGGTTAAGAGAATGGACCCATATCCAAAAGCGTCCAACCTTGGGACAGGTCCACCAGGTATGGATGGCCATCCCCACCTTGTAACAACCCTGGAAGCAGGAGGACAAAGCACCCAGATACATTTTAGTAAGTCATTCTGGCACCAAGTACCACCTAGCCTACACCTTGTATCCTGCCTCCACCCAAGGCTACATTCACGATGCCCTTGTGGATGTAAAATGTTCCAGGCCTACCAGTCCTCCACCTCAAGGGCTATGCCCAGGTCCTTTTTCCATGCAATTTGAAGGGGAATTTTCGATGCTGGGGTAACACAAGATATGTACAACATTGAGATGTATCCCCGCTGGAGAGTTCCCTACACTATTTTCAAACATCAATCGTACTGTTAAGTCGGAACTCTATTTTTCATGAAATAGTTTCATATTGTGTTTTTATACCTCCTTGTCAGGTCCTCTGTGAGCTCCCAAAACTTTCCTTCCCCCCCTTACTTCCACTGGTTTGGAACCAAAAGTGCACTGCTCTATGCACACTACAAATCCTAAAGTCCATAGGTCATCTCGGGACTAAGCAAGAGAGAGGGTGGTTACATTCTTACATCCAGGGGGACCATGGAGGGACCATGGAGGGACCATAGCCACCCTCTAAAAGGAAGTCAGATCACGCAACATAAAGAGGCATCTGGAGATTTAGAGAAGGCCGAGAGCAAAAGAAGAATACTTAAATAGAATTATTATTTTTTTATTACAGCAGACAATATGGAAGGGTCAAGTGATCAGAATTTTGACATCAGACCAGAGGAGACCCTGCAGGGAGGAAGGACAGAAATGCAAGATATACAGATGAACTGCTAAAATCATCATTTTAAGTGACTGACCTATTTTTTTTTTTTGCATAAAATTCTTTTATTGTAAAAAATTCTGACACTTCCCAGGCGTGTTTCTGGAGATCAAACTGATGTATAAATATAAGCTGGATAAAAGGGATCCGTAGTCAAAGGACGTCAACTTTAGAGATAAATCCTCTCTCTCATATAATCTACAGTGGGGACGGAAAGTATTCAGACCCCCTTAAATTTTTCACTCTGTTATATTGCAGCCATTTGCTAAAATCATTTAAGTTCATTTTTTTTCCTCATTAATGTACACACAGCACCCCATATTGACAGAAAAACACAGAATTGTTGACATTAAAAAAAAAAAAATATCACATGGTCCTAAGTATTCAGACCCTTTGCTGTGACATTCATATATTTAACTCTCAGGTGCTGTTCATTTCTTCTGATCATCCTTGAGATGGTTCTACACCTTCATTTGAGTCCAGCTGTGTTTGATTATACTGATTGGACTTGATTAGGAAAGCCACACACCTGTCTATATAAGACCTTACAGCTCACAGTGCATGTCAGAGCAAATGAGAATCATGAGGTCAAAGGAACTGCCTGAAGAGCTCAGAGACAGAATTGTGGCAAGGCACAGATCTGGCCAAGGTTACAAAAACATTTCTGCTGCACTTAAGGTTCCTAAGAGCACAGTGGCCTCCATAATCCTTAAATGGAAGGCGTTTGGGAAGACCAGAACCCTTCCTAGAGCTGGCCGTCCGGCCAAACTGAGCTATCGGGGAGAAGAGCCTTGGTGAGAGGGTAAAGAAGAACCCAAAGATCACTGTGGCTGAGCTCCAGAGATGCAGTCGGGAGATGGGAGAAAGTTGTAGAAAGTCAACCATCACCGCAGCCCTCCACCAGTCGGGGCTTTATGGAAGAGTGGCCCGACAGAAGCCTCTCCTCAGAGCAAGACACATGAAAGCCCGCATGGAGTTTGCTAAAAAACACCTGAAGGACTCCAAGATGGTGAGAAATAAGATTCTCTGGTCTGATGAGACCAAGATAGAACTTTTTGGCCTTAATTCTAAGCGGTATGTGTGGAGAAAACCAGGTACTGCTCATCACCAGTCCAATACAGTCCCAACAGTGAAGCATGGTGGTGGCAGCATCATGCTGTGGGGGTGTTTTTTAGCTGCAGGGACAGGACCACTAGCTGCAACTGAGGGAACGATGAATGCGGCCAAGTACAGGGATATCCTGGACGAAAACCTTCTCCAGAGTGCTCAGGACCTCAGACTGGGCCGAAGGTTTACCTTCCAACAAGACAATGACCCTAAGCACACAACTAAAATAAGGAAGGAGTGGCTTCACAACAACTCCGTGACTGTTCTTGAATGGCCCAGCCAGAGCCCTGACTTAAACCCAATTGAGCATCTCTGGAGAGACCTAAAAATGGCTGTCCACCAACGTTTACCATCCAACCTGACAGAATTAGATTATATATATATATATATATATATATATATATATATATATATATATATATATATATATATATATATATATATACACATATATACACACACACACACACACACACACACACACACACACACACATACACACATAGATTTCTGCATCAAAAACGCATGGAAAGTAGGTTATATGGTTTTCAATGGCATAGTTCACACCAGTGCTTGCAGTTCCAGTGTGTTCCAGTAAAAAAAACATACTGCGTTTTTTCGTGCACTGGAACACTGTAAAATGCATCAAAAACACACCGGAATGCACCAGAACTGCACTGGAACACTCGTCCTTATTTAAGATTAAGAAAAAAAAAAAAAAAAGAGGGGGAAAAATGCACTGGTCTGCATTAAAAACACACTGGAATCCATCATAAAACGCACATGCAGAAAAGCATCTGGAACGCATCTTGACTGCGTTTCTATGGTATGAACTGGCCCTGAAGTAAAGAGTATTAGGTCTTATTTTATGTTCATCTTGTTTGATAATCTAATGTTCAGGGGTTGCAAATCTTTAAAATAAAAAAAAGTTTTCCAGAAGTGTGATCTTTTATTCTAAGCAAAAAAAAAAAAAATTGAGATTCTCATTTTATCCAGAATAATGCAGCTCTACCGCAAGTGGGCTCAACCTATCAGAAGTCACGTCCCTGTTTTCCTACTTCTGGCCTTTCAATTGCTGCTGTATAAATACAAAGGGAAGCAATTAGTGAAGGGCATTTCCCAATCCCTGCTGGGACCTGTAGTCCCCCAGGAAGCAGAGGTCTCTCCCCTCAGTCATGCTGGATTTAGGATTATATTACAGAAGTGTCCAACTAATAAGCCCCAAAAGGAAAATCTATGGGAACGTGCATTAGTGAGTTCCTGAGCGGCGCCCCAGTTTTCCGGATGAACATCAATTATCACCCGGATGACAGCGGCAGCTTCAAGGCTGCGGATTAGGAGCACCGCGAGGAAATCTATCCTAATGGCCCGGCTGACAGCTGAAATATTCAGATAATCTGCTTCTAATTCCGGCCTTCATTTGCATATCGCCCAGGAAAGCCCTCTGTCATCCCGCCGCGAGAATCCCTGCAAGAGCAGCTGTTCTGTGCCCGCCGGGCGCACCCACCCCGTGCAAAACATGAAACAGCACAAAGTTCTCCGCTTCGGAAAACGACAGCAGAAACCTTTCAGTTCACCAAGGGTTAAAATCATTTTTCATCACCAGAGAGATAAAGCATCACTACAGCAAGAATATTATGAGTAATATTTTTTTTTTTTATATTATATTTTGTACATGGCCTACATTTATTAAACTTATTATAGTATTATAATAATGAATTAAAATACATTTTATATGAATAACTTTAAAAATGACTTTATACTGATTACATTTATTATAATAAATAAGAACATTATTATTATTAACAACATCATTCTCCTCATTATTTTCATATGGTTTACATTTTTTATTACATTTTTATACTAAATTATTATTATTTTTATTCATTTATGTTTTTATAATAAAAAATAATTTAAAATAATAAAGCCTCTCTTTATACAGTAGGCCTTCTTGTTACCCCCTTCCTGAAGGGGAGAAAAAAAAAGTTAGGAAGAAAAGAAGGAAAGAAGGAAAGAAGAAGAGCAGGAAAGAAGGAAAGAAGAAGAGCAGGAAAGAAGGAAAGAAGAAGAGCAGGAAAGAAGGAAAGAAGAAGAGCAGGAAAGAAGGAAAGAAGAAGAGCAGGAAAGAAGGAAAGAAGAAGAGCAGGAAAGAAGGAAAGAAGGAGAGCAGGAAAGAAGGAAAGAAGGAGAGCAGGAAAGAAGGAGAGCAGGAGAGCAGGAAAGAAGGCGAGCAGGAGAGCAGGAAAGAAGGCGAGCAGGAGAGCAGGAAAGAAGGAGGGCAGGAGAGCAGGAAAGAAGGAGAGCAGGAAAGAAGGAAGAAAAGAGGGACAGAAAAAGGAAAGAAAGAAGGAAAGAAAAGAAAGAAAAGAAAAGAAAAGAAAGATACCTCCCTATACTTTGATTTTATTTATAGTCTAAGGCTAGGTTCACACATATCTAGGTTGCAGTCGATGCGTTTCCCACATACATTTTGCATTATTTTTATGCGATTTTGATGCCTTCTACGTTTTTGGCAGGCGTCTTATGGTAGAAAAACCAGCATAAACGCATCAAAAATGCAAGCACTGCACTTTTGCTGCATTTCCATTGAAGTCTATGCAATCAAAAAAGGCAAAAAAAAAAGTCCCCGACCCTTTTTTAGTTTTTTTGTTTTCTTTGTTTTTAAAAGAAATGCACTGATTGAAAACGCACAGATATGAATGTGACCAATAGGAAATCCTGTTAAATGGACTGTAGTGTGTTTCTGCAAAAACTGAAAACGCACAACAGAATGATTTAAAGCGGAGTTCCACCCAAAAATGGTCCGTTGTCAGGATCCCTCTGATACAAGTATTTGCTCCCATTTCCAGCGAAAAATCACCATGTCCGGACCCGCCCCTCCCCTGTCTTCTGGGAGACACACAGGTCCCAGAAGACAGCAGGGACCAGTGAGGACGCACAGCGCGACTCGCGCATGCGCAGTAAGGAACCAGGAAGTGAAGCCCCAAGGCTTCACTTCCTGATTCCCTTACTGAAGATGGCGGCGCCTCCACCCGAGAACCTGAGGGGACGGGTCGGCTTCGGGTGAGGACATCGCGGGCGTCCTGGACAGGTGAGTGTCTTTATATTAAAAGTCAGCAGCTGCAGTATTTGTAGCTGCTGACTTTTAATTTTTTTTGTTCCCCCTCGGTGGAACCGCTTTCATATTGCTCCGTTGCAAGAACACTGTAAAGATGCAGATGCATTTTTGCCCCGTTTCCAGTGTGTTTTGCACCTGAGAATAAAGGACATGTGACAAAAAAAAAAATAACAAAAACGGGTACATTTTTGATGCGTTTTCCATTCATTTTAATGGGGAAGAGCATTTTTTGGTTTAAATTTTTTTGCGGTACCAAACATGCAGCATGCAAGTCTTCTAAAAAAAAAAAACAAAAACAGACCCAGGAACTCAGTACAGGGATGGTGAGAACCCCTCATAATGGGCACAGCAGGTGTGTAGAATCAGGAACTCAGCACAGGGATGGTAGGAACCCCTCAATGGGCACAGCAGGTGTGCAGACCTGGGAACTCAGCACAGGGATGGTGGGAACCCCTCATAATGGGAACATCACACACCCAAGAAACTATTGGGGTTCTACCTCTCTGGCATTTATCAAACACTAAACCCTCAGTTTCAGGTTTACTGAATCTTGGAAAATGATTTTAGTTCTCTTCCATTTATGAACATTTTTATTGCTTTATTTCAGGATGGAACTCTGCCTGGCCTTCTGCAGATTACAGCGGAGTCGGGTATTCCCGGAAGAACGGCCTCACACTGGAGACCACCATGTTATAAACAGTCACCACATCGACCTTACGTAAGACTTTCCGCGCTCTGGAAATAGAAGGTGACCTCATACACGGTGAACAGCTGAGCGATCTACAGAGAGTCCCTCAGGGGGAAACCAGGAAAACAAGCTTCAACCCACTGAGAATACAGCCGAGATACAGTAGCATCGGGACACCGCTCACAGGCCGCAGAGCCAAGCTGGCCAGGATTGGGCGCGTCAGCCCAGTCTGAGCATTCTGTCATAAGAAAATGAGAAAGTCTGAGAAAAGATTCCCTTAATACAGAACTCCAGAACTGAAGCTCCCACATTCCCCAAGCCTGCCTCTCCCGAAATTTTTATTTATTAAGAAAAAAAAAAATTATACGTTTTTTTTTTTCTGGCATCTTCTGGTTGGTCCGCTGACATCAGAGATCCTTTCTTCCCCCCCCCCCCCTGCAGTCTTTAGTACTGCAGTACAGGCTCAGAGGAGTGCGATATGTGTGTCTGGGTCATCATTCTATACTCAGGCAAAAAATAAATAAATTTGAAAATAAAAAAAGGCATGTTGGGACTGTGACGTCATAAGGGGGCCTGGTCAACACCACCCGATGACCACGCCCCCTTGTGACATCACAGTCCCAGCATGCCCCGGGACTGTGACGTCATAAGGGGAGGGGTCACCCCCTTTGTAAGTCATTGCGGAGCGCTCACACAGCATTACAGCGGGAGAGAGCGTCTTGTCGACATCGGAAGAAGAGAAGAGGGAAGAAGACGACGCAGAAGTCCGGGCCACCACTAGCAAAAGAGCGGCAGAAGATAGCGGAGGAGCCGGCAGAAGAACCAGACACCAGAAGAACCCGGTGTTCGAGAAGAGGTCGAACACCGGGAGAAGAGGCTGGAGAGCGGGAAAAGAGGCCGGAGAGAGCAGCGAAGTCAAAAGAAGACCCCCAAAGTTGGAAGAAGACCCCCGGAGCTGTCTAATAAATTACTTTAAAAACCTGTGTAGTGTGTTTTTTTATTGACACTTTTTCCATGTATATGGGGTACCCCATACTCATTCACATAGAGTGGGGGGCTGGGATCTGGGGGCTCCTGGATTCCGATAAGCCCCCTGTCCGCAGACCCCGGCAACCAACAGCCAGGGTTGTCAGGAAGAGGCCCTTGTCCTCATCAACGTGGTGGGGGGCCGCACAAGTAAAAATGGAAAAAAGAAAAATAGGGGGAAAAAAAGGGAAAAAAATAATAAATAAAAAAGGGTGGAATTGTTGGACCACTTTTTTTATACCATCACTCATCTATGTTTCTCTTCAATCTGGGAGAGGACAGCGTGGAGGAGGACAGCCCAGGTTCAGAGAAGTGGGATACATGTGGCCGGTCATCATTATATGCTCAGGGAAAAAGTAAAAAAATTAAAAATACAAAATAAATCATTTTTTATTATTATAAATAAAAATATAAAAAGAATATAAATCTAAAAAAGATAAAAATAGGACAAACTTATTGGACTGCTTCGTCTTTTTTCTGCCATCTCTGATCTACGTTTCTACTCAGTCTGGAAGAGGTTCAGTGGCAGAACAGAGTTTTTGCAGAGGAGAATGCTGCAGTGTAAAATCCTAAAAAAAAAAAAAAAAAAAAAAAAGCTGGGGAAGCACTTATTTATTTATTTTATGTGCAAAATCCTCCCTTGTGCAGACATCCAAAAACCCCCCGAGACTGTGGCTGGTTGCCCCCTCTTAGATTGGAGGTCAGCAGCCCCAGCAAACTCACAGCCGTCATTCCAGTGACAGTCTATAGTTTCTCTCTTTTGCTCCTCTTCAGCAGCTACACATGGAGGTTATATGTATATCGGGAGGAGGGTCAGAGGAGCTGGGCCAGCACAGGCCGCAATATGGGAAGAAAACCACTGCAAGTAAGCATTTCAAATATTCGATGCACCAAATTACACTTCAGCAGAAAGTGAAGTTGTCCATTAAGTGACATTACATTTTTTTTGGAGCTAAACAAACATTTAAAGAGCAACGCAGTTCACATTCCTCTTCTTTGAAAAGCTTATCCAAGTGTACTTCATAGAAGATGGAAAAAAAAGAGGAATTTGGAGTACTTCATATCAAGTCACAAGACAGGATAACCCGACGGGAAATCGCAAGTTTTTATTTTTTGCGCTAAAAAACAAAAGAAGAGCAACAATTTTGAAAAAAAAAACCAAAAAAAAAAACCCCACTTTTTTACTTTTTGCTATAAATATCCCCCAAAAAAACAAAATTTCTTCAACAGTTTAGGCCGATATGTATTCTTCTACATATAAAAGCCTTTCACTTTTTATACAGGCGCAAGCCCTTGCCGCCCCCCTCTGAAAAGTGACTCTTGGTAGGTTGCTTTTCAGAGAGCAGTTGACAGGCGGATGGGAGTGGAAATGGCAATTCCTATTCATCTGTTTTGAACCTGAAAAGGCCGCAACACAATGGTCACAGTTGGCAGTTCTGCTGCACACACCCCCCCCCCCCCCTCCCCCCAATTCATGTGAATGGGTCACATCAGTGGCAGTACTGACCGGCTGCTGTGTTAGGTTAAGTAAGTGGGATGGGTCAGGGGAGGAGGCAATAAAACCACGGCTCAACTGTGCATTTTTACCTCCCCCTGGGCCACATGTGGGGACAACTCTTGAAAATGACAAAGCAAAAAAGGATTGGACTTTTTTTTTTTTTTTTTATTGACTCCATCAAACACGAAGGCGTCCACTGATAATTCAACAACAGGGCTACACCAATCATCCCCTTAGAAAGCCGCCCCCTCCCCGGAGGAAGGTCTCCTGGCCCCGCCGCGGGTCGCTTACAGTGTTAATTTCTGCGACTAAAACATTTTAGCCGACTAAATGAATATTATTTTAGTCGACTAAAATACGACTAAAACTAAAACAATTGAGATGACTAAAATACGACTAAAACTAAAACAACTGAGATGACTAAAATACAACTAAAACAACCAAGATGACTAAAATACGACTAAAACTAAAATGCCATTTTAGTCAAAAGAGTAAGACTAAAACTAAATTGAAATTTGACTTCAAAATGAACACTGGTCTGTAGTGCATGTTCATACCTCAATGTAATAATAAATAACATAGGAGATTTTTCACTCCAGCAGTATATAATGAGTTTGCAAATTGTAGAGAATTGTTAACTCATTACAATTGAATTACACCCATTAGATTATAGACAACTAAAATGAGTTTTAGTCAACTAAATACGACTAAATACGACTAAAACTAAAACAATTGCAGAAGACTAAAATGGGACTAAAAGTAAAATGGCATTTTATTCCTAACACTAAATCGAAATGGTCTGCCAAAATTAACACGGGTCGCGTCACCCGCGCTCATTCAGAAGCCGCGTTATCTTTGCACCGTATCAAATCATCAATCTATAAAAACCCCAAATTTTGGAGATAAAACCGTGAAGATTTATTGATCAGCGTCAGCCGGCGGCGGTAAAACTTCGTGGCCTCCCCGGACAAGACGATAAGAGCGCCGAAGGAAGCATTCTGCCGCAGCGACAAAAGTAAAGTCATTAAAGAAGGATAAAGGCGCTGTAAAAGCCACTCATAAAATTCTCTTATCTTACAAACAACCCCGGCAGATGGGCCGTCAACTTCCCGGGAGGACGCTGGGGCCACCACTGACTTGGGCATAATGAAATCCAAAAACTACCCAGAAAAATGTGTGTGACATCACCAGTGCCTAGGCAAGCGCGCTGCAAACTATCATTTTTTATTTATTTTTTTTTTTTTTCGTTTTATTTTTTATTATTAGGTGGTTATTTTATTTGGAGGGGTGGAGGTCTAAAAACAGGATTAGGACTATTTTTGTAAAAGGTCCTCCTTTAAAAGTGGTTGTAAACCTCAGACATGAAACATGAACAAAGCCTATCCCTCTACAGCAGGGATATGCAATTAGCGGACCTCCAGCTGTTGCAAAACTACAAGTCCCATCATGCCTCTGCCTCTGGGTCCCATGCTTGTGGCTGTCAGAGTCTTGCTATGCCTCATGGGACTTATAGTTCTGCAACAGCTGGAGGTCCACTAATTGTATATCCCTGCTCTACAGTGTGTACTTGTCTCTAACAAGTGTCGTTTCTGTCTGCTGTCTCCTTTCCTCTGCTATCAGCATGAGTCACTTCTGACAAGTTTTCCTGACACCAAGAGAAAAATGGTGACAGGAGCCGATTGACAGCCTCAGCTCTGTACCTGTGTGAAGGAAGAGGGTGACCCTTTCCTCCAATCAGCTCTCAGAGTTGTCCTTACCAAAGTGGATAAAAATGATTTTAAAAAAAAAAAAAAAAGTTTTTTTTTTTTTTTTAATCAAGTTTATTTTAATATTAATTTTTGGAGTAAATCTAAATTTGCAATAAACGTATATTGATTGGCGTGTACCTGCCTGCTAAAGCTGTTTAAAAAAGGGACAGGCGCACAGCTACAGCGATTCCCGGGAACGAGCCAAACAGCCGCAGTATAATGACGGCGGCCGGTCAGCAAGCAGTTAAGATACATTAACCATTTCAGCCCCGGACCATTTGGCTGCCCAAAGACCAGAGCGTTTTGGCACTGCGCCGCTTTAACTGACAATTGCGCCGTCATGTGACGGGGCTCCCAAACAAATTTGACGTTCCTTTTTTTCCCCCCACAAATAGAGTTTTCTTTTGGTGGTATTTGATCACCTCTGCGGTTTTTATTTTTTGCGCTATAACACAAAAAAAAGAGCGACAATTTAGAAAAAAAAAAAAAAAAACGCATTTTTTTTTTACTTTTTGCTATAATAAATATCCCCCAAAAATATATAAAAAGACAGTTTAGGCCAATACGTATTCTTCTACATATTTTTGGTAAAAAAAAAAAAAATTTGCACTAAGCGTTTATTGATTGGTTTGCGCGAAAGTTATAGCGTCTACAAAATAGGGGATAGTTTTATGGCAGTTTTATTAGTTATTTTTTTTTTTTTTTACCAGTAATGGTGGCGATCAGCGATTTTTTTTTATCGTAACTGCGACATTATGTCGGACACTTTTGGCGCTATTTTGGGACCATTCACATTTATACAGCGATCAGTGCGATTAAAAATGCATTGATTACTTTGTAAATGTGACTAGTAGTGAAGGGGTTAAACACTAGGGGGCGATCAAGGCGTTAAGTGTGTCCTAGGGAGTGATTCTAACTGGGGGGGGGGGGGGGGGGCTACCACTGACATGATAGCAATCAGTTTTGGTGACCACCAAGAATTTACTCACTTTGGAGTGATTTGCTCTCACTTTTTTGGCTATGGGACAGGAAACAAAAAAGGGACATATAAAAGAAATAAATAAAAGGGAAAAAAAAAATAAAAAAAAAAAACAAACATAAGTTAGCGCCTTCCCTTACGTTATCTTAAACAGAAAATGTTTTGCCTTTAATTATACTTTAAGCTGTGGGTGGGCGCTCAGCATCCCTCCCTTCCAATGCAGGAGTGATAGGGCTGTACAGTTCACAATCAGGTTGCAGTGCCTGCGACTGACAGAGCGGTAGAGAAAACCAGCTTCAGGGTGGGGGAAGGAGGAATTAGGTTAGGTATAGTTGCTTTACATCAGCTTTAACCACTTAAGGACCGAGCCTCTTTCTGAGATTTGTTGTTTACAAGTTAAAAAAAATTTTTTTTTTGCTAGAAAATTACTTAGAAACCCCCAAACATTATACATTTTTTTTTTCTAACACCCTAGAGAATAAAATGGCGGTCGTTGCAATACTTTCTGTCACACCGTATTTGTGCAGCGGTCTCACAAGCGCACTTTTTTTGGAAAAAAATATTTTTTTTTAATTCAAAAAAGTGTAAGGCAACAGTAAAGTTAGCCCAATTTTTTTCTAAATTGTGAAAGATAATGTTACACCGAGTAAATTGATACGCTTCAAAATTGCGCCCGCTCGTGGAATGGCGACAAACGTTTTCCCTTAAAAATCTCCATAGGCGACGTTTAAAAAAAAAAAAAAAAAAAAATTCTACATGTTGCATGTTTAGACTTACAGAGGAGGTCTAGGGCTAGAATTATTGCTCTCGCACTACCGATCGCGGCGATACCTCACATGTGTGGTTTGACCACCGTTTTCATATGCGGGGGCTACTCACGTATGCGTTCGCTTCTGCACACGAGCTCGTCGGGACGGGGCGCGTTTACAGTTTTTTCTTTCTTATTTATTTTACCTTTTATTTTAAACTTTTTTTTTTTTTTTTAGTATTTTTTAAAATGACAATTTTTTTTATTTATTTTTTTATTGCATTTTAGTGTAAATATGAGATCTGAAGTCTTTTTGACCCTACATCTCATATTTAAGAGGACCTGTCATGCTTTATATTCCTTGTAATAGGAATAAAAGTGACACATTTTTTATTTTTTTTTTCTTTAAAAACCATTGTGTCACTTTTATTCCTATTACCAATATAGGCTTGTTGGCTTTTTTTATTTTTCTTACAAAAATGACGAATACATATTTGGCCTTAATTTATGAAATCTGATTTTTTTTTTTTTTTTTTATTAGATAGGTTTTATAGCAGAAAGTAAAAAAAAAAACAAAAAAAAAACAAAAAACACAATGGTGATCAAATACCACCAAAAGAAAGCTCTACTTGTGAGAAAAAAAAGAAAAAAAAAAAAAAAAAAACATAAATTTTAGCGTCAGTTAAAAGTAACAGTGCTGTATTGCAAAAAAAAAAAAAGAAAAAAAAAAAAAGCTCGATCATGAAGGGGAGTAAATCTTCTGGAGGTCAAGTGGATAATAGATCAGCAGCAATGATCATTTATTATTTATAAATGATTAATAATATATTATTATTATTGGGATTTGAAACTGAAGCCATATTTCTCATTATCATGAGATAAAATAACCCCTACTTTGGAAATTTTTTTTTTTTTTTTGCTGCATCACCATTAAGGAGGATCCCGCCCTCCCCCAGCACATTGGACAGATGTGATGCCGCCACTTTAACGGAATCCTTTTGTTTCCCCCTCTGCTCAGCACAGGTAGTTGCGGCACGTTCCAGGTTGGGGCTATTTATAGAAGCCTGTGCCGAACTCCAGCTTCTGGCACACATTCAGCCCAAATATAGTTTCCCCGTCTGCACACAGCAGATTTCAGCTTGTTAGCGCTTACCACTTCACAGCCGTGCCGAACATTTCAAATAACTTTTCCTTTTTACTCCTGCACACAGTGCACAGCCACCGAACGCTGAACATATTCTAAAATAGGAGTAAAGGGGTATTTAAAAAAAGAAAAAGGGAAGGGGCATGGTTGGAGCTAAAAGTTTCATCTATCTTTAGTTCCTTGAAAAAGTATTCATACCCCTTGAAATTTTCCACATTTTATCATGTTACAACTAAAAACAAATGTATTTTATTGGGATTTTATGTGATAGACCAACACAAAGTGGCACATAATTGTCAAGTGGAAGGAAAATGATAAATGGTTTTCAAAAATGTTTCTAAATAAATATCTGAAACGTGTGGGGGGCATTTGTATTCAGCCCCCCCGAGTCAATACTCTGTAGAACCACCTTTCAGGCCGGGTTCACACCGGTACGACAAACCAGCATGGGTTCCCCCTCCAAGAGCACACCAGGCCCTTTGATCTGGATGGATTTTAAGGGGAAAAATCCATACCAGACCCTTATCCGAGCACACTGCCCGGCAGGTTAAGAAAGGGGGTTGGGAGGGGCAAGTGCCCCCCTCCTGAACCATACCAGGCCACATGCCCTCAACATGGGGGGGGTGGGTGCTTTGGGGCAGGGAGGCCCCCCCCACAGCACCTTGTCCCCACGTTGATGAGGACAAGGGCCTCTTCCCGACAACCCTGGCAATTGGTTGTCGGGGTCTGTGGGTGGGGAGCTTATCGGAATCTGGAAGCCCCCTTTAATAAGGAGGCTCCCCCACCCTATGTGAATAAGTATGGGGTACATTATACCCCTACCCATTCACCTAAAAAAATAAAAATAAAAAATAAAAAAACACATTACACAGGTTTTTAAAGAAATTTATTAAGGCAGCTCCGTCGTCTTTTCTCCCCTCTCCGGCTCTTCTGTGTCCTCTGCTGGCGTCTTCTGCCTCTGCCGGATCTCCTCAGCCATCTGATCGCTCTTTTGCCCGGTCTTTTCCACTGTCTTCTCCCTCTGTTCTTCCGATGTTGACTCGACACTCTCTGCTGCTCTAATGCTGGGTGCGCCACTACTTATATTGGCATGGGGCGGGGTCACCATGTAACGTAATCCGGAGGACCCGCCCCCTTATGATGTCACCGCCTGGGGCATGATGGGCGGTGTCATAAGTGGCGTGCCACCGGTGACCCCGCCCCATGCCAATATAAGTAGTGGCACACCACGTGCCCGGCATTAGAGCATCGAGGCAATATCGGAAGAAGAACAGAGGGAGAAGACAGCAGCACAAGAGCCAGAAGACAACGGAGAAGACCCAGCAGAGACAGAAGACAGCGGGCAGAGAGAGAAGAACCAGAGAGGGCTAGAAGACATCAGCAGAGAAGACCTGGAGAGGGGAGAAGAACAAGCAGAGGCAGAGAGATGTGCTTTTTTTTGTTTTTTTTTGTTTTTTTAGAAGAAATCATTACTTTTGATGTGTACGCTGTAATCGCCTATAGGTGCATTTATGGCGTGTTGACACTTGCTCAGAATACGGACACTGCAAAAAACGCACATTGCTCGGCACCTTTAACACTGTTAATTTCGTTGACGAAAACATTCTTTGGACATAAATTTTCACCAGGGACATGTTTCCAGCGATGAAAACGAAACGAAAATGACCCCACATGTTCATCAATTGGCGAAATCTATGGGGAAAATCAATTCCCAATTTTTTTCAACAAATGAAAACAGAATGAAAATGTGAGAGAGGGACAAGTGAAATCCACGCAAACTTCCAGTTTCCTCAGAGCACCGCCTGTAAAGCCGTGACCGTTTCCCCTCCCGGCAAACAAGATAGAATCCGCAGCGTGCTTAGCACTGTGCAGCATTGCAGGCCTCCTCAGATGACCATCCAGAGCACTGTGTGCATTACAGGCCTCCTCAGATGACCATCCAGAGCACTGTGTGCATTACAGGCCTCCTCAGATGACCATCCAGAGCACTGTGTGCATTACAGGCCTCCTCAGATGACCATCCAGAGCACTGTGTGCATTACAGGCCTCCTCAGACCACCGTCCAAAGCACTGTGTGCATTACAGGCCATCCTTCCAGCACCACTCCAGTCGCCTGCCTTTCGGTGTGTGTCAAGCTTCACATCGAGAGATCAAGACAGCGGATCCGCTACACGAGTTCCTGTCCGGAAGACATCAGAGCGGTTTGGTCGTCTGTGAGAGGGCAAAACGCCCAACCTTTATCCATCCTTTGTCAGTTATATTGGGCCACCTTGCACCGCCTTACACCTCCACACCAGGAATACTTTACTGAATTTATTTGAATATTGTGCTTAGGACAACTCTAGCCTTCCACACTACAAGAAATCCGACATTTACCACTACACCTTACAATTAACGAGCTCCCACGTACCGGTGAAGAACATCAGATCTGTAACATGGACTTTATTGCCATTACTGATAAAAGAGCCCTCCTTATATTATTCTTAAAACTGCTCTCCCTCCTAATGATAGCAATGATAGGTTGGCCAGATTCCATCTCTTTCAGTGTCAGTACAGTCAGTTTGGGTTACCTCCCAAAAGGAGGTTACAGCCATTTCTCAAGGAAGTGTTTATACAGTATTGTCTTTTTTAATATTGTCTTGTGCCTTTTTGGAGGAATTCTTTTGCCAAGTTGGCGCTGTTGCCAAAACTCAGCAGATCCTTTACCCCCCCCCCTCCCTTTTCTAACAACCTTCTTTATTGGTTCCAGTAAAATATTCTTAGAACCTAAATATGCAAAGTGTCTGATTTATTACTCTACAGCATACAAGGATGTCTGAACCCAGAGTGTCAGGTGGGTTGGAATGCTCACTAGGTCACGGCCGTGCAGATGAGCAGGTAATTCTAAGCAGTCCTCTAGGAGGCCATGCTACATATGTAACTGATACATTCTGCTGGACAGCTTGTTCTTTTGAAAAAGAACACAGACTTACTGGCTGGATCATTAAGTGAAAATAAAGGAAAGAAGCCAACACATCTAGGAATTGATAAGCTGCAATATAATAAAAGTCTTTGCTTTTGGATTTATTACCGCTTTAATTCACCCTGCAGTTGCGCCCTGCATGGGCACAGCGCAGTCTAGGAGCCCCCCATTTCACCCTTAATACAATCACAGGTAAAGGAAGAGCAGAAGGCGCAGAGCACGACTTGCCGATATTCTCCGAAAAAAAACACATGATAATCTCCTCCTGAACAAAGTTCTAAATCGCCTTTTCTGCAGGCGGAAGATCATTAATCCAGGCAGTAACCCCACGGCCTCTTCTGTGGTTTTAATGAAAATTTTACCTCCCGCAGTAGAAGGACTTTCAATGGTCAGCAAGCACGAGGCCACTGCGATTCAACGAACGCCGACAATGGATCTCTATATATCAGAGTCACGTTCTTCAAAGAGGCCTCTTCTTATTATTATGATGTTCTGCAAATTGAAATCTCCTCTTCACATCCAATGCTGGGCATTAAGGACTCCGACTGAAAAGCTCTCCGCAGGGAATTATTCATCAAACATCACAGCCGCCAATGTAAATGCAACAGATCTCTTCAAAACTGTAACTCCAGGTGTGTGTTTTATTTGTAGCTGGGAATACGTGACAATAATGCAACAAGGTGAATGGTTTTGGAGACAAGCATAACAAGTTGTAGAGATACACAATAAGATTCTTTATATGAAGCTCCACAGGGAGCCGTGCACGGAATGGCCAAGAACAGTCACAATATAGCTTCTATACATGAAAGATCTTTCAGGTATCAGCGGGACTAGGAATAGTCATGTCCTAAAGAGCCTAAACCACCTCCGTACAACTGGGCTTGTGTCAAAGGCATCAGTTTAAGACTCTTCTGAGATCAGAGAAGATAGATACACCAATAACTTATCTAGTACAAAGGTTTGGTTAGATGCATTATTTAGGTAGGCCTTTATGTTACATGATGGGTATGGGCAGTGCATGGTAAAATGGCATTTCAAGTGCAGTTTAATATGGAAGGAATCAAACTAGGTCCATGCGCAAGACAGCGGTCCCCTAGGGTTCTCACTTATACAGGGTGAGGGCTTCCAGGATGAATGTCTTCTCAGGAGAAAACTGGCTTGTCAATTGTCTAATGGCTTGGCAAGTCATAGTTTGGGGCTTGAAGCCTGGAGACTTTGTAGAGTCATGAGAGGGATGAAGTTTACAACCCTAGGTCCATAGGATGGTGGTAACCAGCAGCTACTGATTGTGCAAGTTTGTACAAGGGTTTTGTTATGAGAGCGGAGGGTAGTTTGGGTGTTTTTGTCAGAAACCATATATCAGACTGAGACAGAAGTACAGTTAAAAGAGGTTGTAAACCCAAACATGAAAAAAAAAATAAACACATCAGACTTTCCCATACACTCAGGCTCTGTTTTCTTTATGCAGACCGTGTAAACTAGAGGAATGAATATGTGTTCACGTCTTTAGTCGACGGTAGTTTTCTGTTAAAGTCCTCTTCATGCCTCTGTTTTATCTTTTTTTTTTATCACTCACTAAATGTTATAGATCTTGATAACATGTATATCACACTGTAACAAGCATTGTTGAAATAAAATAAAGGAATTTAAAAAAATAAAAAAATAAAAAAAAATAAACACCTGCAAGACAAAGCCATAATGAGCTAGTAGGCATAGCTACTAGCTTATTATGTAATACTCACCTGAGATCCAAGCCCTCACTGCGGTGCCCGTACACAGCACCGGCCGGCGACATCACTCCCGGGGATTAATTCCGGGCATTGCGGCTCCAGCACTGCGATTAGCCGGAGCCGCAAAGACGTCACTCCTGTAACGGTACAGTCTAACTGAAGCAACGGCACATACGTGCCGTTGCTTCAGTGCGCATGTGCCAATGACGTCGGCACATGCAATTACAGGGGATATCTCCTAAACCGTGCAGATTTAGGAGATATCCTGGGTAGCTACAGGTAAGCCTTAATATAGGTTCACCTGTAGCAAAAAGTGGTCTGTAAGGCTCGGTTCACACTGGGACGACTTGGGATCCGACTTGTCGCCCTTCAAGTCGCCCCAAGTCGCCCCAGAAAGAGATTCACATGACAGTGAATGGGAGCGTCTTAATAGACACTACTGAAGTCGCTCCGACTTCAGAGCGTACTCCCTGTACTACTTGGATCCGACTTGGTAGGCGACCTGTACCATAGAAATCAATGGAAGTCGCCTCCAAGTCGGATCTCTCTCTAAAGTCAAGCGACTTTGCAGGCAAAAAATTTCCTTTGCCCAGGCAAACCCCTCCCTCCCAGAGAGCTGATTGTCCTGTGATTGGCCACAGCCGAAGTCGCCTGTCCTGGAGGCGACTTGAAGTTGCGTTGTAATTTGCTAAAGTCGCGCTGAAGTCGCGTTGAAGCCGCGTTGAAGTCGCCGTGCAAAGTCGCGCTGAAGTCGTGTTGCCCCTGTGTGAATCGAGGGTAAGGGTTTACAACCACTTTAAATCACACTTGTTTAATAATAATAAAAAAGGTAAACAGAGTAAACGTAGTCAAAACATAGTCAGAGTTAAGGAATTGGAACAGATAGTCAGACAAGCCAAAACATCAGGGAGCCAGAGATGAGCGTAGTGGAACAGCAAGCAGGGTCTGGAGCCAGAAGGAATGTCAGCAGAGTAAATCTTTAACAGGAACACAGAAGAGCATCTCTAGAGATGTGACCAAGCCGAAGGCAGAGATCATCTGGACTGGATGGCTTAAGTGTGCAGGACTGACGAGCAGGATATCATCAACAGGTGAGTCACTGTGGAGAGATAGGAGCTGGCAATTTTCCGACAGCTGAGGGGCCAGCTTCGAGAAGGAAGGCTGAGCCAAGCCCTAACAGTTCTACATTGGGAGGAAAAAAAAAAATTGGTGATAACCAGCACCTACTGATTGTGTAAGTTTGTACAAGGGTTTTGTTAGAGAGGATGATAGCTGGGGGCTCTGCAATCAGGAGAAACTAGCATGTCAGTTTTCTGAGGGCTTGGAAATTCCTGATTTGGGTCCTAAAGCCTTCTTGTAGAGTCCTGGAAGGGAGGAAGCCTCCAACCCTAGGTCCACGTTTTGGTGATAACCAGCACCTACTGATTGTGAAAGTGTGTAGAAGGGTTTTGTGATGAGAGCAGATGGCACCTAAAGGCTCACACTGGGAGAAAACTGGCTTATCAATTTTGTGGGGGCTCGAGAAATCCTGGTTTTGGTGATAACCAGCAGCTACTGTTTATGCAAAGGTGTACAAGGGTTTTGTCATGAGAGTGCATGGTAGCTCTGGGCTCTACATCGGCAGAAAACTGGGTAGTCCATTTTCTGAGGACTTAGCAAGTCCTGGCTTGGTTCCTGAAGCTCGGAGGTTTTGTAGTCTTGGGAGGGATAAAGCCTCCAACCATAGGTCAAGATTTTGGTGATGACCAGCACCTACTGATGTGCAAATGTGTACAAGGGTTTTGATATGGGAGTGGATGGTGGCTTGAGGCTCCACACCGAGGGGGGGGGCAGTGGAGGTGGGCAGACTGGCTTATCAGATTTCTGAGGGCTTGGAAAATCCTACTGGGTCCTGGAGCCCAGAGGCTTTGTAGGAGTCTGGGGAGGGATGAAGCCTCCCGACTCTAGGTTTTTGTTTTGGTGGTAACCAGCACCTACTTATTGTGCAAATGTGTACAAGGGTTTTGTTATGGGAGCACATAGAAGCTCAGGGCTCTACACTGGGGGAAACTGGTTTGTCAGATATCTGAGGACTTGGCAAGTCCTGGCTTGGGTCCTGAAGCCCAGAAGCTGAGAGTCCGGGGCGGGGGGGGTGAAGCCTCCAAACCTAGATCCATGTTTTGGTGGCAACCTACTGATTGTGCAGGTGTGTACAAGGATTTAGTTATGGGAGCTGGTGGTAGCTCTGGACCCACCGAGGACACAGAGGAGGTCTCCACCTGGTGAGATAGAGGGTAGCCAAGAGTCAGAGTGAGCCAGTGCAGCTGTGAGTGGCATATGTGTTCAGTATTTGATAACACTGGAGGAAGAACAGACAAGCTCAAAGCTTGAGGGCCAGAGAGGTGGTGCTGCAACGGAAAGCTTAGAGATGGAAGGTTTGCATGGAGCATGACAATGGAGCTTCTTATAGGCCTGCTGGATCCAGAATGGTGCCATCACATAGAAAGGGTAGCTGGACTGAACCATGAGGAACAAGGAAACCTTTTCCTCGTGGTTCCTTCTGAGACCCTATTGGGGTCTGACTTTGCCTGACTTGAGGACCGAGCTCCACCAATTGCCATGCCCTGTCTAAAGCCCTTATTGGCAAGTAAAGGTCATCTCATTGGAGAGTTTAATGGCAGTTGGCAGGGATTAGCCATGTGCTAAGAGAAAGTCAGGCTGCAGTAACAGACTGAAACTAAATCAGAGGGGCACAAATGAGCTTTTTACGTGCAATAGATAACAGAAGCCATCATATTAAAACGTCTTGATTGGTGGGATGTCAGTCTGGAAAAGTGGGCATTTCTAGGTAACAGCCACATGTGATGCTGAGCCTCAATGGATTGAAAAAAAAAAAATTATTTTAATTAAGGGGATGGGCTGAGACAGTCAAGCTGGGGAGAAAAGAACTAGCTCAGTGATGGTCAAATTTCTTGCTATGGGGAACTCAAGAGTGGCCCCGACATCAACAGAGGGCTGCACATAAAATTCACTGAATATGTATTGTAGGAGACAGAAGATATACAACAAGATAAAGTCGGACTATGAGCATAATGCAATAATTGGTCAGAGGCTGCAGACATGCTACAGGCAGTGGTGGCCGCTCCATAAGTGGCGCCGCCCCCCTCCATCCATGCGTCCACCGCCTGTGTCTCCTGCAGGGGTGAGGGGAGGGGGGGGTTTGGGTAGTGTAAGTTGTGCCGCCCCCCCAAAAATAGTGAACACCGGCCACCAGTGGCTACAGGAGATGGTCGGCGACCAAATTGTGAAAGCATCTGATCACACGGATATTGGTGTGATCAGATGCTTGTAGGGGCAGAACAGAGATCTGAGGTCTATGTCCCAGGAGAGTGCGGGACCATTCATGAAATGGCACACAAGCTCATGCATGCGCAGTGGTAAGCCAGCTTTTATTAAAATAAATAAATAAATGATATGAAGTTTCTCTTTAAGTTTTCCAAAATTCACTAGCTACATGCTTATTCCAAGTCACTGACAGCTACCACGAAGCTTGCACCCTAAATACAAAGTCATATACAATTCCATATCTCATGTTTT
Organism: Aquarana catesbeiana; assembly: GCF_042186555.1. NCBI lineage: Eukaryota > Metazoa > Chordata > Amphibia > Anura > Ranidae > Aquarana > Aquarana catesbeiana. Next base: position 46,342,010 of record NC_133324.1, on the reverse strand, counting down.
TTTTCTGTACCATGAGGTCACTGAGATCTCGTCAAACCATTTTTGACTCGCGATAAGAGGGATCAAAAAGGGACTGCAAAGTACCCCTATGGGTGTCCAGATCGGATGTGCGTCAGGGTCATCGGAGTGATCAGTTTGCGACCAGGTTTGTTTCTGCAGACCTGAACGGATATCAATAGATGCACATCTGTTTACATCCAGCCGCCCATAGGGATCATAAGGACCGGTGTTTCCAAAATGTAATCAGAAGGGACATGTATGTAATTTTTTTGACTGACTAATCTATGGATCCCCTGAGATGGAATGGAGGCGATGGTGTGAGGGGCCTCAGTTGTGTAAATCTAGTAAGGCCCTTTCACACTGGTACGCTTAAAAACCATGGTACGCATTTTTTCAAAAAGGCAGATCGCGTTTTTAAATGCACCTGGTTTCCTGTTCTTTTTCCCCACAAAATAGTTTTTTTTTTTGTTTTTGGTGGCATTATATCACCACTACATTTTTTATTTTTTTGCAGGATAATGCACAGTGTCACAAAGCTCCAATCATCTCACCACTGGTTTCTTGAACATGACAATGAGGTCACTGTACTCCAGGGGGTAGGCAACCTCGGCCCTCTAGCTGTGGTGAAACTACAAGTCCCAGGAGACATTGCAAGACTCTGACAACCACAGGCATGACTCCTAGAGGCAGAGGCACGATGGAGTGCCGAGGTTGCCTACCCTTGTGTGTACTCCAATGGCCTCCACAGTCACAACATCTCAATCCAATGGGATGTGGTGGAATGAAAGATTCACATCATGGATGTGCAGCCGACAAATCTGCACCAACTGCATGATGCTATCATGTCACTATGGACCAAAATCTCTGGGGAATGTTTCCAACACCTTGTATCTATGCCACGAAGAATGAAGGTCAAACCCAACCTGGTACTAGCAAAGGTGTACCTAATAAAGGGGCAGTCGAGTGTGATTATATATGACACCCAGAGGCATGATGGGACTTGTAGTTTAGCAACTAGTGGTCCGCTAATTGCATATCCCTGATCTAAACCATTGCATTGTAGCTCTGGCTGTACATTTAGGGTCGTTGTTCTGCTGGAAGGTGAACCTCCACCCCAGTCTCAAGTCTTTTGCAGACTCAGGTTTTCTTCTAAGACTGCCCTGTATTTGGCTCCATCCATCTTTCCATCAATTCTGACCAGCTTTCCTGTCCCTGCTGAAGAAAAGCACCCCCACAACATGATGTTGCCACCACCATGTTTCACGGTGGGGATGGTGTGATCAGGGTGTTGTGCAGTGTTAGTTTTCTGACACACATTGCTTTTAGGCCAAAAAGTAACATTTTGGGTATCTCCTGACCAGAGCACCTTCTTCCACATGTTTGCTGTGTCCTCCACATGGCTTCTCCCAAACTGCAAACGTGACTTCTCATGGCTTCCTTTCACCAATGTCTTTCTTTTTGCCACTCTTCTATAAAAGGCCAGATTTGTGGAGAGCACGACTAATAGTTGTCCTGTGGACAGATTCTCCCACCTGAGCTGTGGATCTCTGCAGCTCCTCCAGAGTTACCATGGGCCTCTTGGCTGCTTCTCTGATAAATGCTCTCCTTGCCCGGCCGGTCAGTTTAGGTCAGGGGTCTCAAACTGGTGGCCCTCCAGCTGTTGCAAAACTACAAGTCCCATCATGCCTCTGCCTGTGGGAGTCATGCTTGCAACTGTCAGCCTTGCAATGCCCCATGGGACTTGTAGTTTTGGAACAGCTGAAGGGCCACCAGTTTGAGACCCCTGGTTTAGGTGGACGGCCATGTCTTGGTAGGTTGGCAGTTGTGCCATACTCTTTCCATTTTCAGATGATGGATTGAACAGAGCTCTGTGAGATGTTCAATAATTACACACAGGTGCACTCTATTTACTAACTAGGTGACTTCAAGGCAATTGGTTCTGCTAGATTTTAGTTAGGGGTATCAGAGTAAAAGGGGGCTGAATACAAATGCACGCCACACTTTTCACATTTTTTTTTTTTTTTTTTAAGTTGAAAATGTCAAGGGGTATGAATACTTTTTCAAGGCGCTATACGCGATTCTGCACACAGCGGACGCCCTGTAGAAGTAAATCTACAGGAGGCGGCTGCTCATAGTTTTCATACAATTTGGATGCCTTGGAAATGCACACCTGTGTGAAAGGGCCGTACAGACGGCGATGAACATTCACAGATCATTGCTCTGCCACTAACACAGAAACTCATGTCTGCAGCTTTACTGACTCCGAGTGGAGACCAGTAGGACTACGATTCGGTCCTTGTCCCCTCCGGGTTGCTGTAAATCAGTGACAGCAGTGCGCACACTTCCTGCACTTGTCACCATGTATCAGCCTGGGGCAGAGCGGGCCCCGTCCAGACACAGAGGACTCTGGGAGCGGCTCTGTAAGCAGATAGAAGGTCGGGGAGGTTCTAGGACAGCGGCTCAGAGCTCCCGCAGATAAGAGGATTAAATGTCTTTAAATGGAAAGAAAGGACACAAAACGCTGCTTTTTATCTCCGCACAATTCCTGGGATTACTCCCGATTCCCTGCCACGCGCTACTCAAATCCAAACCGCGAGCTTCATTCAGTGAACGGCGCCAGGGCGATCAGCGGCATCTCCCTGGCATCCAATCGGAATTCCTCAGAGTAGAACCT
>NC_133324.1:46330541-46335541 GCF_042186555.1 Aquarana catesbeiana | reverse complement strand
TGTAAGGGACATTCTCCCCAATGATACGTCTAGAGGTATCTCCCCAATGATCACCAGTGTAAGGAGCATTCTCCCCAATGATCACCAGTGTAAGGAGCATTCTCCCCAATGATCCCCAGCGTAAGGGACATTCTTCCCAATGCCCATCACCCTAATGTGCCGTGAGCTTAAGATATAGTAATTATTATCAGGAGTTCTCTGATACTGGAAAGTTTTTTTAAGGTTCCTCCATGTAACAAGGTTGAGAGACTGGTGTGAACCCAAATGAGGAAAACTATATCCACCTGTATTGAAATATTGGGACAAAATGGAAACATGGTATTAAAGATGGACTTCCTGCCTCTTTCTTAAAACAATGTGTGCCAGGAAGATGGGTTTGCATGGTTGCATTCTGTTTTTTCCCTGCATATGGGAGTTGACCTGTGTTTTTGGAGTAAAATAAATAAATTGTCCTTGTTCTTCATTCGTTGCGTATCTTGATGTCTCCTGTCCTCCTCCAGATATCCCTGAGGAAGAAGCCAGGTACTGGACCAAGAAGCTAGAGCAGATAAACAGCCTGGAAGAGGCCGGAGAGGTGCGTCTATTATTATCTTCTATTATTATCTTTATCTATCCTGCAAGGTCAGATGTACACCTATCCAGGGCTTTTTCCGGAGTTGCCAGAACTGCGTTCCCCCTCGTTCCCGCTGAAAAAAAGCCCTGCACCTATCACAGTCTGAAGGACCCGTCTCTGGGAACCCCTCGGGAGCATAGAAATGATCGGTTATCTGGGGTCATCTTCTGACATGGCCCTATCTGCCTCTTGTCTCGTGATTTATAACTTGAGGTTTACCAGCTTTGATATAAACCACTGAAAACAACCTTTCTGACACCTCCTTAAAAAGTGGGATTTTTTTATTTATTTTTTAAACCAAATGGTGCTGATTTTAAAGCTGAACTCTGGCCTCCCCTTCAGTCTCGCACAGTTGTTCCAGCTCTTCTTACATAGTTAATCACAAGTCCATCCAGTTCAACCATAAAAAATAAATAAATAAATAAAATAAAAAATATCATACAATCCCATATATCCAATCCTAAACCCACAGTTGATCCAGAGGAAGGCGAACAACCCCCCCCCCCAGAAAAGCATGATCTAATTTGCTACAGCAGTGGGAAAAAAATTCCTTCCTGACCCCAGAAAGGCAATCGGATTTCCTCTGGATCAACTTTACCTATAAATGTCAGTACCCAGTTATATTCTGTACATTTAGGAAAGAATCCAGGCCTTTCTTAAAGCAATCTACTGAGCTGGACAGAACCACCTCCGGAGGGAGTCTATTCCACATTTTCACAGCTCTTACTGTGAAGAAACCTTTCCGTATTTGGAGATGAAATCTCTTTTCCTCTAGACCAGGGGTCTTCAAACTATGGCCCTTCAGTTGTTTAGGAACTACAATTCCCATCATGCCTAGTCATGTCTGTGAATGTCAGAGTTTTACAATGCCTCATGGGATGTGAAGTTCAAACAGCTGAGGGCCGTAGTTTGAAGATCCCTGCTCTAGACATACAGAGTGCCCCCTTGTCCTCTGTGTTGACTGTAAAGTGAATAACTCAACACCAAGTTCACGATATGGACCATTTATATATTTGTACATGGTGATCATATCCCCCCCTTAATCTCCTCTTCTGAAGAGTGAATAAATTCAGTTCCTCTAATCTTTCCTCATAGCTGAGCTCTCCCATGCCTCTTATCAGTTTGGTTGCCCTTCTCTGCACTTTCTCCAGTTCCCTGATATCCTTTTTGAGAACTGGTGCCCAAAACTGAACTGCATATTCTCCTGGACTGAAATTACTTTCACTGCATATTATAAGCTTCTCAGAATGTGCATTAGGAGCTGTAGCAAGTCAGATAGAGCCCGCCTTATTTCCTGGCTGGAGGACACCCAGCCCTCCCTGGCCCTTTTCTCCCCAGACTGACTGTCCCTGGCCGACTCTTTTCATTCATTGGATTTCTGTTCTTTTGTTTCACTTAAAGTGGTGTTCCACCCAAAATTATACTTTTTAAATAAAAATACCCCTATAATACACAAGCTTAATGTATTCTAGTAAAGTTAGTCTGTAAACTAAGGTCTGTTTTGTTAGTTTATAGCAGTAGTTTGTTATTTTATAAACTTACACCAGGCCGGGGCCATCTTAAGTGTGGGCATCTGAAGCCAGACTGTATTTCTTCCTGGATCTCATCCTTGCAGATCTTGCACATGCTCAGTGCAGCACAAGCAGTGTAATAGGTTTCAGGTTAGGTTTCCATAGCAACGGCAGTGTCAGAGGAAGTTGCCGCCCCTTCCCAGAAGGCATTGCAAACAGGAAATTATGCGATGAGCCACGGCCAGGGAGGAGGAAGTGAAAAATGAATACAGCAGATATACAGTAGGTGCTGAGAAAAAAAAAAAAAAAATATCCAATTCATTAAGGGTCGGTTCACACTGGGGCGACTTGGGATCCGACTTGTACGCCCTCAAGTCGCCCCAAGTCGCCCCAAGTCGCTTTGCATTTAGATTATCATGGTAGGCAATGGGAGCGTCTTAATTGACACTACTGAAGTCGCTCCGACTTCAGAAAAGGTTCCTGTACTACTTCTATCCGACTTGTAGGCGACTTGTACCCATTCAACTCAATGTAAGTCGCCTGCAAGTCGGATCTCTCAAGCGACTTTGCAGAGAAAACCCCTCCCTCCCCCCTCCCTCCCAGAGAGGTGATTGGCCACAGGCGAAGTCGCCTGTCATGGAGGCGACTTCAAGTCGCCTCGTAATTTGCCGAAGTCGCGCTAAAGTCGCGCTGAAGCCGCGTTGAAGTCGCGGTACAAAGTCGCGCTAAAGTCGTGTTGCCCATGTGTGGACCGACCCTTACAGTGCACAGTTTAGTGAGGGATGCTGAAGAGTTGTAAAAGTGGGTGGAACTCACCCACTGAACTGAGCATGTGCGAGGATGAACTGCAAGGATGAGATCCAGGAAGAAATACAGTCTGGCTTCAGATGCCCACACTTAAGATGGCCCCGGCTTGCTGTAAGTTTATAAAATAACAAACTACTGCTATAAACTAACACAACAGACCTTAGTTTACAGACTAACTTTACTAGAATACATTAAGCTTGTGTATTATAGGGGTATTTTTATTTAAAAAGTATAATTTTGGCCAGAACACCACTTTAATAGAGAACGTTTTCCAAATAAATCCACCAGTGATGACATACAAAACAGGAGGCAGCCACGTGGTTTTTGTTCTTTCAATCATGGAGACTGGTGGTCTGCGTGCAAATGCTTTTTCTTCGAGGAGCGCCCCCACTCCTCCAGACTGACGCCCACCCATCAAGGCGTTTAGATATTTGCATAACTCCTCCCAACAGCCGGCCCACTGCTTGCTTCAGCGCTGAGAGATCTTGGAGTCCAGAGACAGGGTGCTGTGATGTTTGCAGGTAGCTATGTACAGCACCCTGCTGGCCCCTCCTGTCAGCTACGATCTGCCTGCATTGCCTAGAGAGGCACAGCGACCCAGTGATAATGGAAAGGTTAAATTTAGGAATTTCATTAGCATGTTGATAGAGAGGGGAGGGAGGGACCAGGGAAGGAAAAAATATAAGCAGATTAAACTTTTTAGATCTGCTGCCAAACGTGAAAAGCAAACACTTGGAGGTGCCTACAGGAGGAGTTGCTTGTGACTGTAGCTTTCAGATAAGAGACTGTGAGAACCAACTGATTGATCTCCGCTTTGAAACATCACTTTGCTTCAAAGACTTGCTTCGATTTGGTGCCAATACCACCTATCAAGTCCCCGATTGAGGATGTGTGCAAAATATCTCCTATCTGCAATACTGTCTGTATTGGTTCACAAACCTACATAGAAGTACAAAGTCTCCACCTAACCTATAAAAGACGCACAAAGTCATCAAACGCGTAGCTGGAATCCGTAATCGTATGGAGAATGTTGTAAAATCGACTGCCCTCTACTAATATTTTCTCATTCTGTTACCTGTATACAAACTGAATCCTTTTTTAAATACATAATATATTTATAATGTATTCTTCCAACACCCATACTATGGGAAAATCACTCAATACAAAACAAGCGACGTCCGAAAATTGAAAACAAAAAAAATACTACAGCGCCTTGAAAAAAAAAAAAAAATCTGCCATTCTAAAAAAAAAAAAAAAAAAAACTCGATTCACGATTCGAATCAAGTTTTTTATTTTTGATAGACACCGCAGCGGTCCTGAGGAGCTGCGGGCAGGAGTTTTTAGGCGAGAGCGCAGCTTCGGCCTAGTCCGCGGCGTCCGGCCTTGCGGCCCGCAGCTCCTCAGGACCGGCGCGGTGTCAGCGCCGGTCCTGGTGAAAAAAAAAAAAAATCGATTTGCTGAAAATTTGAATCGATTTGACCTCTCAACTCGATTCAAGATTCAAATCGATCTTTTCCCCAGCCCCAGTGTTTTATTGGGATTTTATGTGATGGACCAACAAACAGTGGCACATAATTGTGAAGTGGAAGGAAAATTTTAAATGATTTTTACAAATAAATATGTGAAAAGTGTGGGGTACATTTGTATGGCGCCCCCCGGAGTCAATACTTTGTAGAACCTCCTTTCACTGCAATTACAGCTGCAAGTCTTTTTGGGGATGTCTCTACCAGCTTTGTACATCTAGAGAGGGACATTTCTGCCCATTCTTCTTTGTAAAATATCTCAAGCTGTGTCAGATTGGATGGAGAGCGTCTGTGAACAGCAATTTTCAAGTCTTGCTACAGATTCTCAATTGGATTTAGGTCTGGACTTTGACTGGGCCATTCTAACACATGAATATTCTTTGATCTAAACCATTCCATTGTAGCTCTGGCTGTATGTTTAGGGTCGTTGTCCTGCTGGAAGGTGAACCTCCGCCCCAGTCTCAAGTCTTTTGCAAACTCTGACAGGTTTTCTTCTAAGATTGTCCTGTATTTGGCTCCATCCATCTTCCCATCAACTCTGATCAC